>NC_141693.1:1247417052-1247612052 GCF_964263255.1 Lissotriton vulgaris | reverse complement strand
TGTTATTTGCATTTGGAAAGCTTTTAGTGCTAGAAATATTGCTAATAGTTCCAGGTAGTTGATGTGCAGTTTCTTTTGCTGCGCACTCCACTTCCCCTGTACTGTGTATTTGTCCATATGCGCTCCCCATCCGGAGAGCGATGCGTCCGCTGTTATTATTACTTGTGGAATTGGCTCTAGGAACGACCGTCCCTTGGAAATGTTTTCTGTGTTCCACCACTTCAGAGAGCGATACGTCCGGTCGTTTACCAACACCAGATCTGTAATCTGACCTTGAGCCTGATTCCACTGTGTCGCTAGACACTCTTGTAGTGGGCGCATTTGTAGTCTGGCATGTGGTATTAGCAGTATGCAAGAGGACATCATGCCTAATAGTTGCATAAACACTCGTGCTGGTAGTGAGTGTTGTGGTTGAAATCTTTGTATTAACCCGACCATTGTCTGTACTCTGATTGGGTTGGGGTATGCTATTGCCTTTTCTGTGTCTACTGTAGCCCCCAGGTATTGCTGGATCTGGTTTGGTTGCAGGTGTGATTTTTTGTAGTTCACCGTAAACCCTAGGTGGTGCAGCAGTTGAATTGTCTTCTGTGTGTTGTGAAGACATTCCTCCTTTGATTTGGCCTTTATTAGCCAATCGTCCAAGTATGGGAAGACATGTATTTGTTGTCTTCTTAGGTGTGCTGCCACCACAGCTAGGCATTTTGTGAAAACTCTCGGTGCTGTTGTGACACCGAACGGAAGGACCTTGAACTGGTAGTGTTGTCCTTCTAACACAAACCTTAGGTATTTTCTGTGGGCTTTGTGAATTGGGATATGAAAGTAAGCGTCTTTTAGATCCAGTGTAGAAAGAAAGTCCCCTTTCTTCAGTAAAGGGAGTACTTGTTGGAGCGTGACCATGTGGAAGTGTTCCGAATTTATGTAAGCATTGAGAGGTCTGAGGTCTAATATTGGTCGTAGGGACCCGTCCTTTTTGGGGATCAGGAAGTATAGAGAGTATACTCCTGTTCCTTGTTGATCCTTTGGGACCTTCTCTATTGCATGCTTTTGTAGAAGTGCTAGCACTTCTTCTCTTAACAATGTCAGATGATCCTGACTCATTGGACGCTGTTTGGGGGGGATGTTTGGTGGGGTAGCTGTGAGTTCTAGGCAATAACCATGTTGGATAATTTGTCTCACCCACTTGTCTGACGTGATGTTTTCCCAGACAGGTAGGAACTGTGATAGACGTCCCCCGACCGGTGTTATGTGGTCTGGGGGGAGATCTATGAAGTCACTGTTTTGGTGTTGAGGCGTTGCGGTTGTTATTATTTCCGCGGCCTCTACCCTTATTGTTGTTACCTCTGTAATTACCTCTTGAATTACCTCTGGGTGATGTTGGTGTGAAAGATGTGGATTGCTGATTTGTTCCTGTGTTTTTTGAGCCCCCTCTATAGGTGGATCTACGAAAGGAACCTCTGTGCGTTGGCTGTTGCAATGCTCCCATTGACTTAGCCGTTTCTGTATCTTTTTTCATCTTTTCTAATGTCTCGTCTGTACTTGAACCAAACAATGTCTTCTGATCAAATGGTCTGTTCAGTAGGGCTGTTTGAACTTCTTATTTGAATCCTGAGATTCTAAGCCATGCGTGCCTTCTTAGCATGACACTAGTGTTAATAGACCTTGCTGCAGTGTCTGCTGCGTCTAATGCACACTTAATGGAAGTATTTGTTATTATTTTACCTTCCTGTATTAACTGGTCTGCTTTCTTCTGATGTTCTTTTGGAAGATGTGTGAGAAGTTTTTCTAACTCATCATAATGTGCCCTGTCGTAACGTGCGAGTAGTGCTTGTGTATTAGCTATACGCCAGCTATTCGCTGCCTGTGATGCTACTCTTTTGCCTGATGCATCTATTAACTTCGACTCTTTATCTGGTGGAGGAGCCTCTCCTGTAGATAATGAGTTTGCTCTTTTACGAGCGTTTGAGACCACCAGCGAGTCTAGAGGTACATGCCCTCTAATAAATATTGGGTCCTTTGGAGCCGCTTTGTATTTCTTATCGATTCTTGGGTTTAACACCCTGGCTCTCACTGGGTTTTCGAATATTTCTTCTGTGTGAGTGAGAAGACCCTTTAGCATAGGAAGAGTACCTGATGTTCTCTGTGCACTAGGTAGAGTCTCTAACAAGAAATCCTCTATCTGAGGTTCTGTGTGCATATCTAGTTTGTGATATTTTGCTGCCCTATTAATGAGCTGCACAAAACCTGTGTTATCATCAGGTGGTGAAGGCTTTGAGGGGTAAAGCTCTGGGTCGTTGTCCTCATCTGACCCTACATCGTAATTTAACCATGGATCTTCCTCATCTTGGATAGATTCGTCATCCCCTTGAGGTTCTCCCTCCCCTATATCACTGTCTACATCTGACTGAGGTGTAGATGGTCTTGGTGTGGAGGGTGTAGGAATATGTGGCCTATTGTGAGGAATAGGAGAAGAGGGTGTGTCTCTAGGACGAGGAGAAGCAGGAGGAGTTATGTTCGTCCCCATTGTTCTCTTTTTTGAAGGAAGAGGTTTATCTTCTGACTGTTCACTCTTTCTCTTCTTCGTGACCACTTTCCCAGTCTGTGGGTCAATAAACAAGATCTTTTGTTTGGGATCTGTTTGTTGCTCTTGAATCGGTACCGAGGGTCCTGGTTCCGAGAGCTGTTTTTGTTTTCGATCTTCAGATCTTTCTGTTTTCGACACCGAATGTCTGCTCGATTCCGACTTTTTGGGTATCGAGTGTCTTTTGGGCGATACATCATATTTCTTTTTCGACATGGAGTGTTTCGATACCGAGCTCTCCTTTGTATGCAGCCTCGGTGTCGAAGTCGATGACGCCCTTTTCTCGGATCCGACGTGGTGGGATTCCGAGTGTTTCGGTTTCAGTTTCGGTTTCGTTGCCGGGCCCGAAGGCGGGGCGTCGGAAACTTTTTTCAGCGGTTTGACCGGGCCCGAGGGCGGGGTCGTTACCGCACGGGGTCGGTTTTTCGGTAAGGGGACGTCGTCACTCACGGTTTGTTGCTCGAAGAGTTCTTCAACCTCCGACTGCTCCCCTTCCGACCCCGACTGGTCCTCTTCTTCCTCGATTTGTTAGTCTCCGAACAGCTCCGGGATTGCCTCCGCCTGCATTCTGGAAGCCTCGTGTCTTCGAGCTCGACGATTTCTAATCGTTAGCTTAGAGGAGAATGCTGCGCAGGCTTCGCAGTCCCTGGATTCGTGTTCAGGCGATAGACAGAGGTTGCACACCTCGTGTAGGTCCTTGTGTGGGAACTTAGCACCACACGATGGACATTTTTTGAATGGAGTCCTTTCCATGGACTCCGGGCTTGACTGCGTCGAGAAAGGTCTCCTGTTCTTCGACGTAGATCCAAGTTTTTCTCTTCTATTTTGAATTTGTAACGCGTCGGAATGGAAAAGAACGCGTTCGCTAACAATACCGTCGAATTGGAAAGGGAATACGCGCCGAAAAATCACTTTCTTCTGAAGTTGATCTGGAGCGTCTCGATCTTCATCCGAACCCGATGGCGGAAAAAAAACAATCTAAGGATGGAGCCGATGCCCATGCGCACTACCAACTAAGGGAGGAGTCACCAACATACAAAAGACTCTCCAAGAGAAAAACAAAGTGCAATCATCCGAGCCCAACACCAGATGGCGATCTATTCATAATGTACCATCTGCAGCCCATATGCCTCGAACATATATATATATAAATAATATATATATAAAAACATGCAATAGCAGCCAAATAACATCAGAGCTGAAATATGCTGTGAAGAATTTCCACCATACATGAATAATAAGCATTAGAAACATGAGAAACAACACCAAAGATTGTTTAGAAACTGTTTTAATGCTCAGAAAGCAGTAGAAATTCTCATAACTCACTGGAAGCATAGGAAGCTCCCAGGCTGCATTGCAAACACACAGTCTAAAAAGACTGAAAAGCTAACCTGCAGCTGAATAGCAATAAACTGACACCGTGCCTTTAAGGCACTCATGACCCCCTGTATGCCATCATTGCCCAGGGGTGACAGTTAGGTCAGTTGTTCTTTTCGGAGACTGAAAAACGCAATAACAAATAGGTTAACAATATCTCCTTATTAAAGAGTATCCTTTGCCCGGGGAGGCGGGAGGGTGGCTTATGACTTTGATGAGGATACCCCTGGAAGAGAACTAGGATTACAGGTAAGTAACTAATCCTTCTCTTCCAGGGGATCCTCATCAATAGTCATAAGCATTAGAATAGAATAGCGTGCCTCTGCTCATCCCCGCGGGCAAAGGAATGATAAGATAGTAATCTCATCAACAAGTCTGAGTAGACTATAGACAACCCAAACAGATTCCTCAAGGAGGCTCAAGGAGGCTTGCCCTACTTGAGTATTGGCCCTGGAATCAGATTCGAGGCAGTAATGCCTCGTAAAGGTTTGAACCGATTTCCAGGTTGCAGCCTTGCATATTTCTGACATTGGAATGTCATGCAAGAAAGCTACTGTAGCGGCTTTCCCTCTAGTGGAATGCGCTTTTGGTGACATCAACAAAGGCTTGCCTGCAAGCTGATAGGCCAATTTAATGCAAGAGACAATCCATCTGGAGATGGACCTCTTGGCCGCTGGAAAACTTGTTCTCATTGAGCCATAGTTCACAAACAGTTGGTCCGTTTTCCTAATCCCTTTAGTCTTTTCCAAATAAAACTTTAGCACTCTCTTAAGATCTAAGGAGTGAAGTGACCGCTCGGCTGGGGTCGTAGGATTTGGAAAAAAGGAAGGGAGGGAAATAGACTGATTTATATGAAAATCAGAGATGACCTTAGGCAAGAAAGATGGATGAGCCCTTAGGACTACTCTGTTGTGGTGGAAAACAGTATATGGTTCCTTCGCACACAGCGCTTGTATCTCACTTACTCTGCGCGCAGAGGTAATCGCCACCAAAAAGGCTGCCTTCCAAGAGAGATGTTGCAAGGAAGCCTTGTGGATGGGTTCGAAAGGAGGTGACATTAACCTGGATAGAACTAGGTTTAATTCCCAAGGAGGAGAAGGATTTCGCACAGGGGGATACACTTTCTTCAACCCCTGGAGGAAGTCCTTAACCACTGGAACCTGAAAGAAAGACATCTGATCAGGTGATTTTCTGTATGCAACAATAGCTGACAAATGCACTCTAATAGAAGTGTACTTTAAACCAGCAGTTGCCAGGGAAAGGAGGTATGGTAAGATGACGTCCTTCTGCCCCTTAGTCGGATCCAAGTGATGATCCCTACACCAGAAGTAAAATCTTTTCCACTTGAACGCATAGGACGCTCTCGTGGAAGGTCTCTTAGCCTCCTTTAAAATGTTCATGCATTCGGGAGGCAAGTTCAAATGTCCATATTGCAGGACCTCAGGAGCCATGCTGTTAGGTTCAATGATGGGAGGTTGGGATGCATTATCCTCCCGTTCATCTTGCTCAACAGGTCCGGCCTGCAAGGGAGCCGTTTGTGTGGACACACAGACAGATGTAGAAAGTCCGGGTACCACCACTGCCGAGGCCAATCCGGAGCAATCTGGATCATTTCCATGCTCGACCTGAGGAGCTTGGAAACTACTCTCGGAATCAGCGCTAGGGGAGGAAATGCGTATGCGAACATCCCTGCCCAATCCAACAGTAGAGCGTTCCCCTGCGTTCCTGGCCGGTGGAACCTGGACGCGAAGGCGTGGCATTTGGTGTTTTCGTCGTCTGCAAACAAGTCTATGGATGGATGACCCCAGCAACGAAAAAGCTCTTCTACTACTTCGTCGTTTAGCACCCAGTCTGGCTGATCTTCGAAGTGCCTGCTGAGTGCGTCTGCTTTTACGTTCAACTCGCCCGGAAGGTGCACTGCCACTACTGTGAGGCTTCGAGAGAGAAGCCAATGCCAGATTGTCTGAGCCTCTCAAGAGAGTAGGCGAGATCTTGTGCCTCCTTGTTTGTTCAGATAGAACATGGTGGTCGTATTGTCCGCCTGAACTAGGACTGAGTTGGATTTGATCGCTGGTAAGAAAGCTTTCAGAGCCAGGAACACCGCTCTGAGTTCCAGCATGTTGATGTGGTATGTCTGCTCCTGCGCAGACCACTGGCCTTGAATTTGAAGCGGACCCATGTGTGCTCCCCAGCCTTGCAGGGAGGCATCCGTCACTATAGACTGGGAAGGAACGGGTTGGTGAAACAGTACCCCCACCAGCACATTCTTTCTCCAAGTCCACCATTTGATGGCCTCTTTCGTCGCCTGGGAAAGAGTGATACGATCTTCCCAGCGCCCTGTCGCTTGGTCCCACTGATCCTCCAGAGCCTGTTGTAGAGGACGCATTCTCAGCCTGGCGTTTGGGATGAGAAAAATGCAGGACGCCATGGACCCCAGTAGGGATGCTACTTGTCGGGCTGTTGGAAGCAGAGACTCTAGCAGAATCCCACATTTCTGACTCATGGAAAAAAGTCTCTCCTCCGAAGGAAACGCTTTTCCCAAGCTTGTGTCCAGAACGGAGCCTAGGTAGTGGATGGACTGTGTAGGCCGCTGGACTGACTTCTCCAGGTTCACATGGAGGCCGAGCCTGTGTAGCTGGTGCAGGCACAGTTGCAGATCGTGCGTTACTTGTACCGGAGATGGACCTTTTAGGAGCCAGTCGTCCAGGTATGGGTAAATGAAGAGACCCTTTTTGTGAAGAAAAGCTGCCACCACTGCCATGCATTTGGGGAAGACTCATGGTGCGGACTTGAGACCGGAGGGTAACACCTTGTACTGGTAGTGTTTGTTCCCTACGACAAACCTCAGGTACTTGCGATGTTGTTGAGCAATTGGGATGTGAAAGTACGCATCTTGCAGATCCACCGAACACATCCAATCTCCGGCTTGAAGATGTGGACATATTTGGTGAAGCGCTAACATGCGGAACTTTTCTTTGACAATGACTTTGTTTAATAGTCGTAGGTCGAGTATTGGTCTGAACTTGTCCTCCTGATCTTTTTTGGGGACAAGGAAATATCTGGAGTAAACCCCCTTTCCTCTTAGAGTGGGAGGAACCTCCTCTATCGCTCTTTTTTGCACTAGGACTTTCACCTCTCGTCGGAGCAAGCTTAGCTGGTGAGGGCAAGAGCTCTTTGGAGGGATGCTCTACGGAAGAGCACGGAAACGTATCTTGTATCCATTGCGCAGTATATTCAGTACCCACTGATCTTTTGTGTTGCTGACCCACTCTGCCAGGTGTTGTGAAGCAATTCCTCCCACTGGAGTGGGTAACGGCGCCAGAGGAAGCCGCTGTTCAGGCCTTTCCTCCTCTTGTGGTGTTGGAGGACTGTTGGTGACCTCCTCTACCTCTGCTGGGCTTGCCTCGAAACTGGGGTTTCCCTTGGGTTTTATTTTGGGACCACTGAGGGGTTTGAACCCTCTGTTGAGCCCCTCTCCCCCTGTTGGTCTTGAAGCGGTGCTTGAATTCTTTTTTCTTCTCCAAGCCCACCGCCTTCACCGTATCCAGTTCCGTCTTCATTCGGGTCATCTCTTCATCCGCATGCTCCCCGAAGAGAGCGGAACCCGAAAAGGGGAGATTAAGTATGCGATGCTGAGCCTCCGGCTTCAGACCTGTAAGGCGCAACCAGGCCGATCTTCTGGCACAAACCCCATGTGAATAGGAATGAGCCGAAAGCACTGCACCATCCGCAGCCGTGCTTATCATCTGATTCGCCACCAGACACCCCTCTGTAACAGTCTCTTCAAAGTCCTGCTGGTCTTCTTTTGGCAGTTTGACTTTGAATCTTTCCATAGAGTCCCATAAGGCTCTGTCGTATCGACCCAGAAGCGCAGCTGCACTAGCAACCTTAAGAGTGGAAGCAGCTGAGTTGCAAACCTTTCGACCCCAGGAGTCTTGAGCTTTGCTGTCCTTATCTGGTGGGACTGAAGAGGAACCAGCGACAGCATGTGTCTTCCTCGCCGCTGCCACAATTACAGAGTCTGCTGGAGCGTCAGATTTTACAAACACCGGGTCAGAAGATGCCGGTTTGTACTTCTTCTGAATGCGGGCTGGTACCGCTCTGATCGCCGCTGGGGTTAGGAAAACCTCTTTGACAGGATCCATAATCCCTGGGACTAAAGGCAGCAGAGGCCGGGAGATGGCTTTCTTGTGTAAAGTCTCAAAAATGACTGTCGTTGTTACTTGAGGGACAGACATCTCAATGTTCAGTTTCAGTGCTCCTCTTTGCAGTACATCCAGATACGTGCAAATGTCATCCACTGGGGAGGACCTGGACGTAGGACTGTCTGTCAACGTAGGGGAGTAGTCCCTCTTGGACGATCTGGTAGAAGAGGTAGAGGAAGTAGACGGAGTACGTCGACTTCTACGGTGAGCACTGTGTCTCCGCTCCCGCGACCTTTTTGAACGCTCCTCCCGTCTAGGAGAGCGAGACCTGATCCGATCTTCTGTCCGAGGTTCCCTTCTAGGAGATCGGGATCTTCTGGGAGATTTGGCTGGTGGTCTTACAGGTGATTTGCGCCTGGGAGGGCTACGCCTGTCCATCTCCTCCAACAGATCCTGAAGCGGAGACATGTGGTGTGGGCTGGCATATTCCTGCTTACGCTTGGTAGCCCCAGAATCTCGCCAATGGTCCAAAGATTTGTACGATCTAGGTGACAACCTGATTTGCTCGACCGAAGGATCTGGCCGACGCTCAGGAGATCAGTGCACAGGACTTCTGGACCTTGAAGTTTCAGTTGAGGAGCCAGAGGACCGTGAAGATGAATGACGGGAAGCAGACTCAGTCACCATGATCGCATCTGAATGCCTCGACGTCGAGTGTTCTTCTCTCGCCGTCGAACGCCTTCAATGAGTCGGCGGGTCAAACAATCTCGACCTCGAATGTCCATGAGAGGGTCTGTAGTCTCTCGACGTCGAACGACGATGACCGGCCGTCGACGGAGCTCTCTGCCTCGACGTCGAACGACGATGTCCCGTCGTCGACGGAGGCTTCTCTCTCGACGTCGAACGACGATGTCCAGTCGTCGACGGAGCACCCTGCCTCGACGTTGAACGGCAATGGCCGGTCGTCGACGGAGTTCTCTGTCTCGACGTCGAGTGCCTGTGCGACGACGGCGGAGGGGTATTGGGCACCCTCGACGCCGAGCGCCGACGAGGTACTGACGGAGACTTCATCCTGGACGCCGATCGACGAGCTACTGTCGACGGCGGAGGGTTCTTGGTCCTCGACGCCGAACGCCGCTTCTTGGACTACGGCGGAGGGGTAATGGATCTCGACGCCGACCGTCGCCCGGTTGACGGCGGCGGAGTCGCCTTCCTTGACGCCGATCGTTGCCCGGTTGACGCCAGCGGAGGGGATTTGGACAACGGAGCTGGATCTTTCAACGTCGTCGACATACCTGGTCTTCTCTTCGACGGACGGTAGTTTAGAAGAGAAAAACTCCACTGGTGGTTCTTTTCTCAGCGCCGAGCCCGACGCTGAAGTCGAAGGGTATGAAGACTTCTTTTTTGAAGATGTATGAACCTTCTTGGAGGCCGTCTTCACCGGTGATCTTCCTCTTGAAGTCCGGTGAGCCAGGCCATAAATGCGAATCCTCTCCCTGTCTTTGAGAGTTCTTCCTGACAGGTGCTCACAATGAGGACAGGTGCCTGGATCATGATCTTCAGGCAGACACAGGATGCAGACGTCGTGGTTGTCTGATTCTGCCTTCTTGTTGCCACAAGAAGGACATTTGTCAAAGAGTGAAGGCATTCTCAGAAGAAAATGTTCACTAAACTGACTGAAAAAAGCAGTATCTTACTTGACTAGATATTAAATGTCAAAGTAAGAGTAAAAATTGTCAAAAGTGAAGTATTTTTCTGTCAAAAACCAGAAAAATAGTGGAGCTGTGTAACCAGGGTCCTTCTCTGAAGGAGCCGGAAAGAACAACTGACCTAACTATCACCCCTGGGGCATGATGGGATACAGGGGGTCACGAGTGCCTTAAAGGCACGGTGTCAGTTTATTGCTATTCAGCTGCAGGTTAGCTTTTCAGTCTTTTTAGACTGTGTGTTTGCAATGCAGCCTGGGAGCTTCCTATGCTTCCAGTGAGTTATGAGAATTTCTACTGCTTTCTGAGCATTAAAACAGTTTCTAAACAATCTTTGGTGTTGTTTCTCATGTTTCTAATGCTTATTATTCATGTATGGTGGCAATTCTTCACAGCATATTTCAGCTCTGATGTTATTTGGCTGCTATTGTGTGTGTGTATATATATATATATATATATATTGAAGCTCCTGTGTTTGACAAAACACGCCACACTCGCGGGGGTAAAGGAAGACAGGCGTTTATTGTGCAGCAGCCTGCTGGATAGCTACAGGGTCCATGGAAAGCCTCTGAAGATTCAGATGCCGAGGGTTCGTCTTGCAAATTCCGACGCGTTTCGAAGGTTCTGTTTCCTTCTTCCTCAGGGAAATGACGAACATCACGTATGGTGTTTTCAGGTACGAGTCCAGTTAAATATATGACACGCCCCTATTGGCGGGCTGGGCTGATGCCGCGGTGTCTGCTGGAACAGGTAGGCTGTCTTGATTATTATGCTTATTTCGCAGTCCTCTGTGTGATCCTGTACTGCTGCTGATAATCACCCGCTCCGTGCCCCCTCGCCTGCCACGATAACAGCTGAGCATGGAGAAGGAGTGGTAGATAGCCGGTTTCCTTTAATCTGTATGATTCCCAATTAAGGCTCCAACTCCGGCTGGTACTTTGGCGGTGCTCGACATATGCAGGGTCTCTACAACGCTCCTTTTTCCGCCATTAATGTCCATGCACTCTTGAGGCGGGTGCAGAAACGGTGGCGGACCGTTGAAATATTGAAGCTCCTGTGTTTGACAAAACACGCCACACTCGCGGGGGTAAAGGAAGACAGGCGTTTATTGTGCAGCAGCCTGCTGGATAGCTACAGGGTCCATGGAAAGCCTCTGAAGATTCAGATGCCGAGGGTTCGTCTTGCAAATTCCGACGCGTTTCGAAGGTTCTGTTTCCTTCTTCCTCAGGGAAATGACGAACATCACGTATGGTGTTTTCAGTTGGTGTTGTTTCTCATGTTTCTAATGCTTATTATTCATGTATGGTGGCAATTCTTCACAGCATATTTCAGCTCTGATGTTATTTGGCTGCTATTGTGTGTGTGTGTGTATATATATATATATATATATATATATATATATATATATATATATATATATATATGGGGCACATTTAATATAGTGTTTCCGGGGTCCCGCGCATGGGCGGGAATATTCTAATGCTTATGACTATTAATGAGGATCCCCTGGAAGAGAAGCTGCTTTCAAAAATAGAAAAAATTAGATTGTGAACGCTCCCACTTTGAAATCATTTTCTCTTAATAAGAAATGTGTCATTACAGTTGATGCTAGCTGTTATGGATTAGGAGCCGTTTTGAGTCAGGTTTCAGGATGAGAGGAATGGTGTGTTGCTTTCGCATCTAGAACCTTGTCTGTCACTGAAAGGAAATATGCGGTCATAGAGAAGGAGTTACTGGCCTGCTTATGGGCTGTGGAACATTTTCGGAATTATATATGGAGCAACAGGTTCATCCTTAAAACTGATCACAAGCCTTTGGTGGGGATTTTATCTCCTGGTGGTGGATGGAATTCTACTGCTCGTATAGTCCGGTTGTCTTCCAAATTACAAGAGTACGATTTTGAAGTGATGTATGTTCCAGGTAAATGTAATGTTACTGCTGATTTTCTCTCCAGGTTACCATGTCCTGGCCAAGATGTCAATCATGATGAACAAGAGGTAGAGATTGTTTCTGTTGTGAAAGATTTTATTTCCAATGAGTTTAGTGGTGTGTCTGAATCTGAATGAATGTCTGAGATAGAGAAAGATCCTGTATCTCAATTTATCTTTGACTCTTTGCAAAATGAATGGCCTAGAGATAAATCTGTTATTGCAGATTTTGCTCCTTATTGCCAAGTTTCCACTGAAATTGAAGCAATTGGTAAATTCATTTTTAAGAAGGGAAAAATGATTCCTCCTGTTTCGTTACAACAGAAGATTCTTACTTTGGCTCATCAGGCACATTTAGGTTTGTCCTCTATGAAGCGCCTCAGAGAAAATTTTTGGTGGCCTGGACTAGACAGTATGGTTGAGAGGACTGTTAGGGAGTGTTCTGATTGTATTAGCAGTGATAAGATGCTTAGAGTGTTTTCTGCTCCTCTTAGTCCTGTCTCCTGGCCTAAACACCCGTGGCAAAAAGTAGCTTTGATATTTCTGGTCCATTCTATCGTCTTCCTTGCAATGCCCGTTTTGCTTTAGTCTTGGTAGACTATCATTCCAAATGGCCAGAGCTCAAGTTTGTTACTAGTGCTACCACTTTGGTTATCATTTCCTTCCTTAAAGAGATTTTTGCAAGGGAAGGTTCTCCAGAAACTTTGGTTACGGACAATGGGACTCAGCTTGTCTCGCGTGAAATGAAGGATTTTCTTACTTCTTGTGGGATTAAACATCTTACTACTTCTCTTTATGAACCAAGAGAAAATGGTCAAGTTGAGCGGTTCAACCGAGTTCTTAAAGATTCTGTTGAAGTTGCTTGTAGATCTGGTGAGTCTTGGAGGGATGTTGTAAGGAAAAGACTATGGATGTATCGCATTACTCCGCATTCAGTAACTGAAATAAGCCCTTTCTGATTGCTTAAAGGGAGAGAACCCATTTCTGATATTTGTCCGTGGTGGGTGAAAAAGATCAACCACAATGTTGATCAATTGGATATGAATCAAGTTGCTAAACGCATAGAAACGAAGCAAGACAATAGGAAAGCTTTGTTTGACTATAACATGAAGGTGAAAGTTCCTAATTTTGTGGTAGGTGAGTGGGTGAGAATTAAAAAAACATGTTTTTCCTACAAAGGATTTTCCAAGTTTGGTAATCCCATCAAAATTTTAAAAGTATGTAAGAATTCTGTGATCACTCAAGATGGGAGAGTTTGGAAGATAAGGAAAGTTGCAAAGTGTAAATTTGTAACATCAGGTAATACTTCCAACCAGAACATGCAAGGGGTTTCTCATTCCTCTCAATCTGTTGCTCACAGGGTAAAGAGAAATTCCAGGCCTGTGGTATTACCTTCTAGATTATTTTTTTTTTTTATGTTATCCTGTTTAGTTTTTCTATAGAGATGAGATGTGTTGCATTGTGCATTGTACATTATTATCCTTTCTGCTTTGTATATAATTATTTATTTCCTGGAACCAGAATGTAGTACCTGCGTATGCTTTCCTGATTCTAGGTTCCAGGTTCTATAAAAGACAGTTTGTATCCTATCGTCTGACCTGATGGTTGCTCTGTGCCTACTTCTTATTAAATATAAGAACCATCATTTCTTCTCTATATTTTTCTTGGATCCATTACTTTACAGTATGCTTTGTAGAATTCACACATGAACCCGTCGGGCCCCAGGGCTTTACCGTTCGGTAAGGATTGTATTATTTCTGTTACCTCCTCAACGGTGATTGGACGGGATAAGTATGCCCTCTGTGCGTCTGAAAACCACGCTATGGCTACATCCTCCAGATACTTGAGTATTTCAGTGGGAGACGATGTGAGCGATAGAGTTTGCTATAAGTTTGTACAAAACTGATCGAAATTTCCCTGTGGGTCTGTGCATAATGAATCGTTATCGTCCCGTATCTGCAAAACTGTTTGCGCTTTACGCCCTTCACATATTTTTGACGCTAGAACCCTGCCTGGTCTTCCACCTTCTCCAAACCTTCTAGTTGTGGGACGTTTGTGTATGTATTTAACCTCATCCTTAGCAAATGTTTGATATTCCGTGAGAGTCTGCCGGATTTCTGACAGCACAGCAGCGTCCGGAGTACGTTCATATCTGGTTTCTAGTAACTTGAGCCTTGTTTAACATCGCGTTAACTGCGCTCGTATATCCCGCAGTATCCCAACTGCAGTGCTCATACAGACCCCGCGCAGTGTGGCTTTGAAAGCTTCCCAAAGAAGGCAAGGGTCATCAGTGGAAAGTTAATTTAATAAAAAATATTCCAGTGTCTGAGTGCGGTGGCATTGAATCTCCAGCTGTATGGAGGTGGCAAATACTGTGGTATTGTAAGGGTCAGTATTATGGGATTGTGATCCGATAGCATTTTAGGTAAGTGTTTGATTCCTGTTGTCCGCAACAAAACTTTCTCCGATCCTATCCAATAATCAATACGGGACCAGCTATTATTCGCAGCCGACGTGTGCGTTGCCTCTCTAATCCCCGGATTGCGTGCCCTCCAGACATCATGCAAATGCAGTTCAGACATAATATCTAATACTTTAGTCCGTACTTTCCTATGAGGTTCTGTAGTTTTACCCGATCTGTCCATGTGGTCATGTAGTGCCAAATTGAAGTGACCGCCCCATAAGTGAGTACTATCAATGTCTCCATGTAAATGCTCACTAGGGAGCGTAAGGAAAACCCTACGCTCCCATGTAAATGCTGCCATATTTCATGATAAAACTCCGGAGCATCCGTATTTGTGCCATAAGTGTTAATGAGCTTCATACGTTGCCCTCTTAGTGTCCCTGTGACTATTATGAAGCACCCTTGTCTATCCATCTCAGTGTTTTCTACCCGGAAGTTTGTGCCTTTTTTAACTAGGATTGAAACCCCTCTAGAATAGGAAGAACATGTGGAGTGATATATAGACTCGGCCCATCGCCGGCCAATACTAGCAGGGGCATGTGGGGCCATATGGGTTTCCTGCAACAGCACAATATCGATATGCCATCTATCTATACATGCGAACATTTGTCTAATTTTCTACAGGTTCGTGAAGCCTCGTATGTTCCAGGTTAGTAGATTTAGCGACAGTCTGCCTGGTGTGCTATGAGTCATAGACAGTGATTGTGTGTAAAAATAGAATCATCAATCATGTATTTGTAGCGTCTTTTTATAGGGTGGTGCCAGAAGTGCATATATTGAAAAAACGTAGCATAGGTATATTCATCATCTAGGAACTCCGCAATGCATCTCAAGTGCCATGGCTCATTTAACAGTACATTTCCCCAAGTCCTCCACCCCCCACCCACAACAGCAGCCCAAACCCGCTGAAGCCATTCCCAAACTTGTAATCCCCTGAAACTCAGAACTGTTTGGGGTGCACCCATGTGGAGGACTGCCTAGGGCACACAATCCAATCCAATCCAATCTAATGGATGTGGACGGAATATGGCTTGGTCATCGGCACAATCAGAGTCGAGATTATGCAGAACATGGCGAAACAGTGTTGACAGAATTATAGGTGCAATATACATTACATCAGCTCTTCGTGTGCGGCATATGGTCACTATCCCAACCGGAGTAGGACTGTTACATGTCTGTCTGTGGCTCACAACTACCCCCCATTGTATAGCTTTACATTATATCAGATTAAACCCCATCATCCTGTAGGGGATGGGTGACATTCGTTAGTCGTGCAGGTACATCCTGTTAGCGAAACACAGTGGAAGCCAATATTTAGTGTCTCTATGGCCCTACAGCATGAATCCTCCAGTCAAGTAACAGCTATGAGCTAAGTATAAAACTGCTACATTTTCAATCAGTTATTAGGAATCTGACATGTATGGGGTTATACAGCGAAGCACCCCATCATGAATCCTCAGACAGAGTAACTGTAACTAGTGAGTGGTTATAGCTTGCATCGTCCGTTCCTTTCCTATATTGTTTAGGAGGTCAGTCATTCCCCACAGTCTGAAACTAAGAGCTTCACATAGTTCAAGCCTCTAAGTTGCGAGTGTGATGCATCGATTTCGTATCTATGCCATCAGTGCAACAGTCCTGTGTAAGTTCTACCTGTAGCACTACACACAATACCAGTTTATCTCAATGTACCTGTTGCGAACAGAGGACCCACGTACCACTGCATAGCTGACCTCCGCCGACCAACTGTAGTGCAGCTAGCAATGGCCTTTTCACGCCGCGTAGCATAGTAGTCTGATTTGCAGCCGGTGGCTCCCAAATAGAGCGTGCATCTGTAAGTCCTCACTCAGAGTCGCGTTGAAGATCAGCTTGTCTTTGCTCCTTCCGATGGTTGTGAATCTTTTTTATGAAATCCTGAGCTGCCTTTGGCGTGGGTAGTATCGTAGACTTTCCATCCCATGTCACTGTCAGTCGCGCTGGATACAACATTGCGTAGTCTACCTGCAAAAGTCGCAATTTTGCCTTTGCGTTTGCAAACTCTCTTCCGAGCCTGCTGCACTGTGATCGTGTAGTCAGGAAAGAATTCCAGACGCTTACCTTGGTAGGTAATGTCTTTCTTTTCCCTCGCCATCCCCAGCATACCATCACGGTCGCGATAGTTCAAGATGCGAGCCACTATAGGTCGTGGCGAAGAACCCGGTGGTGGACGAGGCGCTAAAGAGCGGTGGGCCCGTTCAACTATGAAGATCGCTGATAGCTGGTCGGCACCAAATATCGCACGGCAAAGTTCCTACACATATGTCTCCATGTGGCCCCTATTGGTTGTTTTACGGGACACCCGCAATTCGGACGTTGGTGCCTCACGATCTGGCCTCCAAATCCTCAGTTTTGCTCCTGAGTACTTCCATAACTTTCTCCATCCCGTTGCATTTAGTGGTACTGGTATGCGCTTCGTTTTCTACGGCCGACAGGCGGGTCTCTGCGTCATCCAATCTTTCTCCCTGCTTCTCCATCTTCGCCGCCATATTATCCATTCGACATGTGAGATTGTCGAGCTTGCCATTAATATCCTGAAGGCTAGTTTGGATTGCCCTCAGAATGGCTTCCATACCGTTCTCTGCAACAGCCTCCGTCTCCGCATCTGTATCTGATTGATTCATGGGGCCCCGGGTGGATCGTCGCGACTCAAAGGTCAACTTAGGTTGTTGTTTGTCAGGTTTCCCCATCATATAGCTGCAGGGTGTCTTAGTGATAATGCTATGCTTGAGCGTGATTAGAGTGCAAGTGACGATCCCCAAACAGCAGCTGAATTAAATTCTAGAGTCCCCTCAGTGCTTTGATGAGTAAGCAAAACGTCACATTTTAAAAACAGCACAATCATCAGACCATCAACATCACGCAGACATGAGTGTAAATCTGGCAGGTCCGTGCGTGGTTTAATGAGGTGGCTAAATACAGTGATGTGTCTGCCTGTCGTGCCGATATGCCTCAGTTACTTTGGGGTGTATGAGTAGTTTAGAAGCAGGAAGTGGAACCTCACTCAGGTCAGCCTCTTCAGATTCCCAGAGCAAGCAGGAACACCTTCATGCAGGTCTAAGTACTTAGAATATTGTAGTGCACTCAGCCCCAACATAGGTAGGACAGCCCAAATGGGGTATCATTTAGTCAAAGCTGTAAACTAGTAGCACTCGTCCGCAGCATGCGCAAAATGGCCGCTTGCACTTCCTATTACAGCTGTAGCACTAACAGAGTGCACATCATTGAGTATTGCGCCAGGCCGCGCCAACAACATTTTAAGGCAATGTGTGTAATAGCATCCAGGCACATATGTAAGCAGCGTGATGGTAGGCATTCTTTGTGTTTATCTTCCCTGCAGCTTGTTGTGAGATATGGGCGATATTTTCACAGAGCCAGGAGCTTCACAGAGCTGGACTCAAAGGCTGGGATGCTTAATGAGTCTCTGCCCATATTCTCAGAGGAGCCGGCTGTCTAGCACACACGATTTATGTGGTAAGTGCTCCAAGTACAGTTGTTATCTCCCGCGATGCAGCTCTAGATTCGCGCCGTTGCGATGGGCGCCGTCATTTTAGGCAGTCCGACCTGACATGGCAGGAGCGATCTTAGTGGCAGTAAATAAGAGCGGTAACGTTGCTCAGCGACCAAAATATTGTCCGCTTTCGAGCTTCAAGTTCTCATTAGCGGCCGCACCTTCAGTTATTTGCACCGCCGGTGAATTCTCAGTGGCCGCTCGCGCTTTCTCTCATCATGGGGGCCGCCATCTTACCAGTCATCTGCCAGTGTCTCAGCCCGTTCAATTGTCTATTTTCACCGCATACAGGCAGCGGATCTGGTCGCAGTCAGAGCCGATCGTTTCCTGGCACCTACCGACTGCATATTACACCAATTTCACCCGTGATTGATGCCTGAGACACAGGATTCTTGCTAGATCATGCGTCCGTCCGGTGGAGCTGCCTTTCTAGCCAGCCATTCCGCAGTGCGCCCTCTAGCGCCTCCCTGTGTTGTCCTGTGTTGTCCTGTGCTTTTCGGCTGCCTGCTCATTGACCCCGCCCCGCCCCGTTAGGGGATTGACACGGGCCCCTCACCGTTCCACTTTTGCCTCCCCGGCCCTCGTGCTCTCTCCCGCTCCTGTGAGCACTAGAACGGGGATCCAGCTGAGAGCCTGCAGCAGAGGGGCTGTTTGGGTTTGCTATTCATTGCTCATCATATGTTTGAAATTGACTATCATTGCTTATTGATGATCTAAGGAAATTGCTTGAAACTGCTTAATGTATCCTGTTAATGATCAATACTAAGCTTAACAAATATGTTTAGCGGCGAACACCGCAATCAGCATTAAATGCCGTACTATATAAAGATGGGTACCTACATTAATAATTAAAACCTTAGTTATAGCCATATCCCCGTTTTTGAACATCTACGTTTGACAACATTATTAATATCACATTAAATTCTTACATCAATAATTAAACCTTTAGTTATTGTTACATACGCGGTTTGGTTACCCGACCATCTTCGATTGAAAATATTTATTCATTCATATATTTTTTCATTATGCAGCGTTATTAAACATGCTATTGGTTGCAGAACGAACGGGAGTTTTATCAAGTACAATTTAGCCCCATAACACTGCCGTAATGTATATGGTAGCACCACGTTAGTACTATCTGAATGATTGCCTGTAAAAGCAACCTTAACCACTGAACGGATAAGTCCTTTCCAGACCCCGCATGGTGTCTTGATGTAACCGTATTGAGTGGGGACACTACAGATAACAATACTTTTGATAAATATAAGCCCTAACATTTCATCTCTACTGCACTCGTTTTTTAGTGCTGGTGACGTAGGGTAGTGCTTCGTCATAAATGGAGCGCACACCGCTAGCCCCTCATCCGGATCGCCCCTCGGGACTCTGGTACTTGCAGTTCTTCAGTGGATCACCCAGGTGGGTGCAAGTCGGTACTTTAGAACTGATGAATCTCTAGACCCGATACATGTCCCAGGTTTTAGGATATCGCCCGAGACATGTCTCGGGTTTCGGGATCACTTCCCTCATCAGTAGAGAAAGATTGTTTAGGGGTGGAAGAGAAGGCCGCCACACAACAGTCAAAGGCTTCGATGCCAGAACCGGCACGCAGGTACGTCTTCCAAGAGCCCGTCGGCCCAAAGCTCAAGGGAGCCGTATTGTGTTTCGTCATAAATGGAGCGCACACTGCTAGCCCCTCCTCCGGATCGCCCCTCGGGACTCTGGTACTTGCAGTTCTTCAGTGGATCACCCAGGTGGGTGCAAGTCGGTACTTGTAGGACTGATGAATCTCTAGACCCGATACATGTCCCGGGTTTTAGGATATCGCCCGAGACATGTCTCGGGTTTCGGGATGACTTCCCTCATCAGTAGAGAAAGATTGTTTAGGGGTGGAAGAGAAGGCCGCCACACAACAGTCAAAGGCTTCGATGCCAGAACCGGCACGCAGGTGCGTCTTCCAAGAGCCCGTCGGCCCAAAGCTCAAGGGAGCCATATTGTGTTTCGTCATAAATGGAGCGCACACCGCTAGCCCCTCCTCCGGATCGCCCCTCGGGACTCTGGTACTTGCAGTGCTTCAGTGGATCACCCAGGTGGGTGCAAGTCGGTACTTGTAGGACTGATGAATCTCTAGACCCGATACATGTCCCGGGTTTTAGGATATCGCCCGAGACATGTCTCAGGTTTCGGGATGACTTCCCTCATCAGTAGAGAAAGATTGTTTAGGGGTGGAAGAGAAGGCTGCCACACAACAGTCAAAGGCTTCGATGCCAGAACCGGCATGCAGGTGCGTCTTCCAAGAGCCCGTCGGCCCAAAGCCGGGCCATGTCTCGGGTCCAGAGAACCTGGGGATAATGAGTAACTACTCGCACCAACTGTGGTGAACTACTTTTTACTCGTCCATCTACATGCACTACATGTACCAGAGTGCCAAGGGGCGACTCGGAGGAGAGGCTAGTGGTGTGCGATCCATCTTGGTTGTACTCAAACGGCTCCCGGGAGCCCTGAGCTGACGAGCTCTTGGAGACGCACCTGCGCGCCGGAGAGGCATCAGGGCCTGTGACGGTTACTTGGCGGCCTTCTCATCCACCCCAAACACTGCTCTGCCGACGAGGGAAACTGTCCCGAAACCCGGGTCATGTCTCGGGTCCAGAGAACTTGGGGATAATGAGTAACTACTCGCACCAACTGTGGTGAACTACTTTTTACTCGTCCATCTACATGCACTACATGTACCAGAGTGCCAAGGGGCGACCCGGAGGAGAGGCTAGTGGTGTGCGATCCATCTTGGTTGTACTTAAACGGCTCCCGTGAGCCCGGAGCTGACGAGCTCTTGGAGACGCACCTGCACGCCGGAGAGGCATCAGGGCCTGTGACGGTTACTTGGCGGCCTTCTCATCCACCCCAAACACTGCTCTGCTGACGAGGGAAACTGTCCCGAAACCCGGGCCATGTCTCGGGTCCAGAGAACTTGGGGATAATGATTAACTACTCGCACCAACTGTGGTGAACTACTTTTTACTCGTCCATCTACATGCACTACATGTACCAGAGTGCCAAGGGGCGACCCGGAGGAGAGGCTAGTGGTGTGCGATCCATCTTGGTTGGACGTAGGGTAGTGCATTGCGACTAATACGAAAGCGTTACGTTTAATCACATTATAACGATAATTTCATGAAAGACAGAAATAGTTATCTTCAGTAAATATACAAAGGTAAAGATTTAATACAGCACGAGGCCTAAGAATCAGGGTAGCCATGCCAGCAAACCTTTTTTAAAACAAAACGCAAATTATACAAAATGTAATTTATTTGTAGGTGGTCAATCAAAGGCCATACAAGGTGGACGTTTATGAACCCACAGCTGGGTTGACGCACCCCTATGAAAGCACATCAGCTTAATACCAGCAATCCAATCACGCCAGCAGGGTTGGTTTCATCTAATTTTATTGGGTAAGTTCTGGTAACTTTGAATTGTAACCTTCGGGCATAACTTCCATCACACAGTGAATAATGAATATTCACTATCATTCTTTGCAGCACATCGAATATATAAATCCACGGTGGCTCCAGTGTACATACCTACACTGTGAATATCTTGCATTATAAGGTACAATATTTATATTTAGTAAGGTTCCTATAATGCTATATCGCTATAAACCATTTGAGTGCAACCAGTAGATGAAATTTACATTTCTTTTCCTACCAAAGGTCGAATCACCTGAGAAGGTCATCATTTGCCTCTCATTTCGTGTTTTTAATTCCAACGACTTTAATCACCAGAAGTGGTAGATAAATGGAAGTCTATCATCACCTCTGACGTGGTTAGATATGTAGTTGTAGGTATGAAACTTTCCTATGTAAGCGAGTTGACAATGCCTTGTAGACAATAATGCAATTGTGACTAGTGTTATGTCATATCTAACGATTATTGTTTAAATTGTTTGTATTTTGTGTTGGCGGTCATTTTGAGTAACTGAGATGTTTCATTATAAGGAACAAAAAAAGAAATGTTGCTTTTCAATAATAAGCTCAATGTCAGTTTCCTTAAGATGTTTAAAAAAAAAAAAAGATATTAATTGTATGTTTTTCACTATCTAGAAAAACTGTCCTGAAGGTGTTTATCGAATAACATAACGCTGCATAGACTATTGTTTTTCCACAATGATGAGTATTTTTAATGAAATGTTTTTATGATATATGTACATAATTGTATTTAATAAACATCTCTTTGTAATATACTATTTGTTATTGTTAATTTTTAATTGTATTTTTTATGTTAGTATTGACTTTTGACATTGTAGCATTATTCCTTTTTGATTTGTGCCCTTTCTTGACCACCAGCATTGCTGAATAGTCGGTCTCACAGTCTGATAAAACTTTACTGTTAGGGACTTTTTTGTTTCAAGTACTTTCCCCAGTCCCCGATTGGACCAGCAGGGGACCTCCCTTTTTTTTCCTCTACAATATTAAGCTTATACATGAGCCCATATCTGAGACTCTACAACCACTGACGGCATCATAAGGGTGACATAAAGTAGACATTTAGAGCCCCACTATTCTGCTACTCACAGAATTAAATGAATCCATGTGCATCTCAACATTTCTGGCCATCTGACCAGCTTCAACCTCTGATCCGCAGGTCTTCCTGATGTGGACAGTATCCACTTTCTACCCTCTACCTGGGCCTCCATACTCTCCTATTGGGAGTAGTACCCCTAGAAACCAGAGCTTTCAGGGTGCCCTGGGCAGCTGCCCCTCCCAGCTCTTCTAATACTGGAGGAAATTCATTTTCCAGAATGCAGCCAATGGTCTTAATGAACTCGGCGGCCGGCTCGGGCCGCGAGAGGGGGGCATCCAGCGGGATCCTGGTGGGCCGGGCTCTCTCGTGAAAATAATCGGGGCCAGGACGGTGTCCCACTGAGCTGTGGCTGCAGCATTGCTGTCTCCTTGGGGTTTGGAGGCCGGTGCATGAGGTCTCGTCTCCTGGGCGGCGACTGATAGCGGCTTGCGGAGCAGATGTGGAACTGCCGCCGAGGAGTCGTGTAAGTCCAGTGAGTTGATACTGGTGGCTGTGAGGCAAAGAGGTTTAAACATTAAAGCACAGTATGACACGAGCCTATTGACATATTACCCCGGATAGCAACAGAGGGGAGCTGCAATAGTGGTGGAGAGGCAGCACTGCTTGTGGGACCACGGTGGATGAGTGCTTTGCACGCTGTATAGGGCCCTGTGCAGCAGAGGGTAGTCCCGATCGGCCACCGGCAGTACTTTTGAAAAGGGGGGTGAGTGGAGTCAAACTCTGGGCTACTGGAGGTAAATCCTGCTCAGAGTACAAAGCTCCTGTGGCTGGTGTACGACCCTCAGGGTATATCCATGCCTGGCGGGAGCAGACGGCGGAGTCCCGGCATGAAGTCAGACTCTGTGCAGACAGTGGGGAGTGGTGCCTCAGCCGGTTTGACGGAGTGCTAGGGGACGGTGGGTCGCACGATAGGGGGGGGGGGGGGATATGACTGTTGGCCGGGTGAGCACTCGATGTAGCTTGTGGGCAGGAGGTCTCCACCAGTGTCCTAATTCCTCAGAAGACTTTGAGATGGAACTAGACATCGCAGAGAGAGACCACAAAAGGGAGAGCCTGCGCGCCCTGACTCTATTGAAACAGCTTGGTCTGGAGTCCTGCCTGGAGGCCTATACTGCTGTCATCGGCCTATACTGCTGCTATCCCCCCCCCCCCCCCCGGGGGGGGGGGGGGGGGGGATATGACTGTTGGCCGGGTGAGCACTCGATGTAGCTTGTGGGCAGGAGGTCTCCACCAGTGTCCTAATTCCTCAGAAGACTTTGAGATGGAACTAGACATCGCAGAGAGAGACCACGAAAGGGAGAGCCTGCGCGCCCTGACTCTATTGAAACAGCTTGGTCTGGAGTCCTGCCTGGAGGCCTATACTGCTGTCATCTTGTTGGTTTAGCGCCTGGGCTCTATGATGACGAACCATAAGACGACAGGAGGCTCTGCTAAACAGAGCACGTTATATCGTTATACCGGATCAGAGGCCTCGGCAACTGAACAAGGGGGCGCACAATATGGAATCCCAGACAATGGAGCACGTATTGCGGCAATCACACAGTCCAGGGCAGCCCTGGTAGCCAAAATTGGAGAAGTGAGCTCTGATGTCATGCTCCTAAGGCAAGACCTGTGGGTTCCGATGGGGAGCTGCAAGGGCTACGATGTGAGGTCCTGTGTTGTGTTGTGTTGTGTCTCTCTGCGTAAGTTGTGATGAGGCTGCCATTCAGGAGCTGCAAGGGACCCCGATGCGGAGTCCTGCGTCGAGTTGCATCATGCGGAGTCGGTTGTGGTGGAACCCACAGTTCGGCAAGGAGGAGTACGTTTAACACCACTTCTAAGGGTCCAGGCCCTGGGAGGCACCAATTGGGATACTAGGACTCACTCAGCAGAGGCCAGGTGCAGGGTTCTCTGGAGCTTGCTACGTCCCCGTAGCTCACACAGGAGGCCAGCTGACTAGCCTTTGGAGTCACTCTGATAGTCCTGGGTTCAAGCGCCAAGACATGCCTCTAGCAGCAGGGCAGGCTTCAAGCTGCAGGGCAGCCCTCTGGTAGCAGGGCAGTGCTCTGGGGATCCATACAGTCCTTCTGAAGTCTTCCACATGTCCAGGAGTTGTGTTGGACTGAGGGTCAAATATTTATACCAGATGCCAGCCAGACTTTGCAGTGGGGAATAGTCTAGGCTACCCCCACATCTGGTGGGGAAAAAGACTGGTGTAAAGTTTTCTTGTGTGTGCTGGAGGCAAGGCCTTTGAAATAGAAGTGTGGCAGGGAACAGATCTGCCCCCACCAAACCATCCTGGAATGATGGTCCATCCTGCCCACATCTAGTCCACTATTTTTCATTGTCTGGGACAAATACCCATTCTTAATTGGGATGCGCCAGTGTGGTCATGAAAAATAGGTACACTAAGTATTAAGTCAACTGTAAACCTGGTTTAGATCTACCCAATGGACACATGGGATTAGTTTGGGAGCACGAGCAACACACTTAGGCAATTGGCAAGACTTCCTCAAAACAAAACATCAGACTTTCTGCCTCCCTGAGGTGAGGCGACTGGGGTGTCTTTTTGCCACTAAAGGAAGCACGTTGGAGAGTCTTTAACCCATTCAAAAGTAGAGACCCAAAAACAGAAAAGAGCAAGAAGAGGTAACCTTCAGCCCCTCCAGAGAGCCGCATATGGGGTGTTTTATCTGCCCTGGTGGGGGGCCGAAAGCCCATTCGACACCAAGGATATTATTTGTTTTTGAAAGAAAAAGGGTAGGGTGGTTTGGCCAGGCTTCAGGTTGTGTCCCACACCGTAACAGACCCGACTGTCATCTGCCTCCTGGGGGCAGTTTAGGTGTGTTTCTACCCAATATTCACCTCCGATTGGCAGAAAGCCCAGTAGAAACCAGGGATAGAAAAAGAAGGGGCAAGGGTAGCCCTTCCAGGCTTCAGACTGTTCCCCCTCAACATAAACAACCAGTCTTTCTGGCCCCAAGGACAAATTGGAGGGGTTTAGCCCCAATCTGTTCCCTAATAGAAATCCTACTAATACCCCCATAACAGCCCAATAGTCTTTCTGCCCACCCTGGGCACAGATTGGGAGAGGGGGTCTTCCCCTAGGTACTCTTTTTTTTCAGGAGAAGTGTGGGAACACCTGATGGTAGGAATTGTGTGGATCCCTGCATATTCCAAAACATTCCCTTATAGAAATGAGGAGAATGCCAAATGTTAGCCAATATTTAAGGTTAACAGGGAATTCTGGTAAGAAAATAGTCACACCAACTGGATTCCTTCAGGTGTCTAGAAAAGGCTGTTCCAAGTTTTCCTGAGCGGCGACCGAGTCCGGGCACAAAAACTGCAACTACCCACATCGTCAAAATGGGTCCCTTTTCCAGAATACATCTTGATATTTCCACATTGTTTTTTGGGGCCTTTTGTGTCATCAGTGTTAGACACAGCCACAAAAATTGGGTATCATTTTTATAGGGAGAGGTGTGAGCATGCAGAGTGGTATGAATTTGGTGGATCCCTGCAGGTAAATGAACCTTCCCTTCTCGAAATGTGAGGAAAATGCCTGATTTCAGCCAAAGGTTCAGGCTTGCAGTACCTTGGGGTAACAAATCGAAGTGGAATCAATGCATGTTACACCACCCTGGGCTCCCCTGAGTGTCTAATTCAGAAATGTCTGGGGTTGGTGGGTTTCCCTGGGTAGCGGCCAAGCCCATATACTGCAGCTTCCCACATTACCAATAGGGGTCACTTTTCCAGTTAAAATATTGGTATCTACACACTGCATTTTGGGCCCTTTTCTGTCACGGGTGATAGACCCAGCCACACAAGAGAGATGAAGTTTGTATCAGAAAAAGTGTGGGAATACGGAATAGTAGAACGCTTGTTATCAATTTCATCTCTCTTCATTTTTGGCTTATAAATGTAAGCTGGTGTGCAAGAAAGAACCCATTTTGCAAAATACCCTTTCAATTCACACAATAGTATGGGTAACACCATTCAGAGTTTTAAAATACCAACTATTACTAAACTCAGTATCATGGACACATTTCATCAAAACAGCATAGTTTCCTTCATGCCCATTTAAAATGTTTATGGATCAGCCGAGAGCGCACAATGGAGTAAGTACTGCGAATGCTCATTACCACAGGCCTGTCTCTCAGTGACATCACGTCACTAGAGAAAGAAATGCTATTTAAAACTAAACTGCTGCGCTGTATAAAGTCTCATTCCGCTAGCAGCTGGTGGGCCTTACACCACCACCAGCTGTGCCTCGCTTTGCATATGCATTCATAAAAGAGATGTAGGCAGAAGGTGGTTTGTAAACACAAAGAGATGGATATAATTCTGTACCAAAAGTGCCTAGATACGCCATTTTAGTTATTCTGTGTAGTTTACGAAAACAATGTACATTAATGTGTATTTGATTTTAGCGTGTTTACTTATGTTTACAAGCACCATCTTTTTTGTGGTGTGACTGCGGTGTGACCTGACTATAACCCCTTGTATGCTGATGACGGCCCCCAGCCGTCATGCACTACAGTGCTCGTGTGCTGATGACGGCTGGGGGCCGTCATGACCGCACCCGCGATCGGAATGTGCCGCACAGGCGCAGAATCGCGGCAGCATTCAAGGGGTTAAAAAAAGCATATCAATCATTTGTAAAGCACACTACGTACCCGGGAGGGTCTCAGGGTGCTGGGGGAGGGCCGCTACTGATCCAACAGCCAGGTCTTGCGTATCCTCCTGAAGGTCAGCAGGTCTTGGGTCTGTCGTAGGCTCAGTGGGAGGGTGTTCCATGTCTTGGTAGCGAGGTGGGAGAAGGTACTCCCACCGGTGTTTGTTCTTCGGATGCGCGGGATGATGGCGAGTGAGAGGTCGGAGGAGCGTAGCTGGCGGTTGGGGATGTAGAAGGAGAGCCGTCTGTTGAGGTAGGCTGGGCCGGTCTTGTGGAGTGCCTTGTGTGCGGGGTGAGGAGCTTGAAGGATATCCTCTTGTTGACCGGGAGCCAGTGCAGGTTTCTCAGGTAGGGGGTGATGTGGCCATGGCGTGGTATGTCGAGAATGCCTTGTAGTCGTTTGATGAGCTTGGTCGGGGCTCCCGCGTAGAGGGCGTTCTGCCACAAAATTGTGGTGCTAAGAGAAGAACAAATTGTCCTGCTCTATCAAGATTCCCTGACTTTAGAAATTAGGCAAATCATTGCCCCTCCCGCCCCCCCCTCCCTCCAAGACATCATTATGGCCCCCCCACTCACATCCCAGAATACTCGTTGGCGCCTGACGAAATACTTGTAATCAAACATGCTCCAGGACATCTCCGGCTTTCTAAGTATGACACCCCACTGCAAGAGACTGTTTGCCACAGAACTGGAAGAGGCTACATTATGTACACTGAAGAAAGAAAAGTATGCACACCCACCAACATTTGAGGAATCAATTAAAGAATTGATGTTGATGGCTTCCGAAGAATGACTGATTTAAAAACTAAAAAAAAGTGCACCATATATCGGACTGTATCTGGTTTCACTTTAAACACATAGCTGCTTCGAATGTTCCACGCCAGTGCCGGTCGTTCCCAGCACCAGCCAGGTAGTACTCCCGTCGGCCAACGCGGAACGGGTTAAACATGATGAGACACGTTTTGCCTCTTAGAGGAGGCTCTTCACCCAGTCTCCTGCACGACTGGATATTTTTTCGCGAATGGTTTTATTAACTGCTTCACTTGAAGCACTTCTGGTACTTTTTATTCATAATTTTTATGGGCACTACATTCATTAATTGCTATACAGTCACTACTGCACGTATTGTTCTTCGATTGCTTTTTCCCTTTTTAAACGAATTTGTCATTTTTTAATGTGTCCTTTTCCTTTCATCCCTCCACTCTCCCCTCAAACCATCAATACACTAGACCTTCAGCTTTATCTTTAGACTGTTAACTGGAACACAGTACCATCTTTGCACTTAACTGTTTTATTACTGTTTATTTGATTGTATTCTGATTTAGATAGGTTTCAGGTGAAACCTTCTCCTTAAGGATGCTGCTATGATACTGCTATAACCTGAATTATGTCCTTACTGTTAATGGGATGCGATCGTACTCATTATTAAAATATTAGAAAATTAAAATGCTGGGCACTCCATCGAAGACAATGAAGTGGCCCTGGGCTAATAATGACAGGTATAATTAAGCCTTCAACATTCCCATTTTTGTCCTTCTGTGTCTCCCTTTGTAATTTAGAACATTCTACCCTCAGTGGGTGAAATGTTCTAATAAGTAATGGTTTCTAGATAAAGAAAGAACAGGAACAACAACACAGTCATGTGATCTACAATTTACGGTTCTTTCAGCAGATGACGCAGAAAAAGAAAACTCAAAGATTCAATCTGCAGTCCTGTACTAAACCGTTTCGTTTTGTTCTCACCGCAAAAGAGACCAAACAAGCAAAAAATAGATGAAACAAAGTAATGGCTAAAACAAAAATGTACCTTGTATACTCAGAGAGCGGTGCCCAGGTATTGCCATCTGGAAAACTAAACAATGGAATTGCATTTAGCAGTCTCTCCTCTTCTTCTTTTTGAAATTTTAACAGATTTTCTCTCTAAGAAATAAAAAATAAGCACATTTCTTAGCTGAAATCAAAGATATCAATGAAGACTTTATAGGTAAACTGTACAAATATGTCTTGCATTTCACATGCATGTCAGAAACTCTTCGGTCACCTGAGGGTGTGTAATGAATCTAAATCAAATAAAAGCCACCCATTTAGTGGAAGCCTCTGAAAATCTCGCGTTGGAGTCCCCCATACGGTTGCTGTACCTCAAGCTGTAGATGCACTGTTATTGACCACCAAAACTCAACATTCTTCCATGTCAAGACATTCACAATATATATGAAAATTCTGTTCCTGTCTGCCTCTCATATAACACTAATAAGATGTACGGTGTTGAACCCTGCTTCTAGTTTCCCGACAGCCCTCGATGGTGAGACACATGACTCCCAGCTACCTGAACCCTTAATGGGTCTGGGCAGAGCTCTTTGCTTAGAACCTTGTTGGTTGGCTCACCATGTGGCTGTGTTTAGAAGCGTCGGACATAAGGTGTGAAGAAATCAAGACCACTTTGTCTGCTGCCCACTTCCAATACACACACACACTCTATTGTGTCAATTCTGTGCTGCATTTCCTGGAGCAGGACAAGCAGAAACTTACTCTCTTCGAGCTAGGTCTGTGCCCATTTGCCCAATGACTTCAAGGGAGGAGTGCCCCTGGCTCCTATCTCTTTCAGTGGAGATGCACAAAGCACTGACATGTACTGGATGGCGCTACTCCTTTGAATATGACAACTGCCCATATACCTCTCTCAACTGAAGGCTTCTATTGTCCTCACCAACAAACGTCACTTCCTTCTTCTAGGGGGCACCGCTTAAGGACTGGTCTATTAAACTAAAAATTACAGGAACGTTTTGTGGCCGTAGTGAATGTGACTTTTCCTACTCTGCTTAACTGGATTGTGAGCCTGTCCACTTATTTCTTAAAACTGCCATCAAGTGTACTCCATGCCCTCAGCCTGCACCTACATAATCGGCCTGCAGCATTTCTAATATGCAGTAACTGGACCCTTTTCTGATTAAAAAAGGACTGTCCAGGATCCTGTTATACTGTTTATGTTGCATCTGCTATAAGACACTCTACAGCCAAACTTCATCTCCTCCATAAGGGACTGCTCTGAAATGTTTCTGAGACTGCCTGCTTCTTCGCCACTCTTTTTCCTACTTCTGGAGTAAGACTGTTTATCCTACAAATTCCAACAACTGGCCAAGGTATTAGAAGATGTAGCGACCTTGAATGCAATCACCCTTGTGTTGATCTAGGACTAATTGGAAGCTCAAAAACTGCAACTTTACAAACCAGGATATCGCTTGATTTCATCTTGGCTGCTAAAGGTGTAGTTTGTGCAATCACAAACTCGGAATGTTCTACTTACATATCAAATCTCTTTAGGTGTACCTGTTCAGATTAATCAATTGCATACAATCATTCTCTTAAAACAGTGTAAAATGCAATTACAGTTTCTTGTGCCATTTCTCCTGCTGCAAAAATACACTTGACACTAGATCAGCAAATGGCAATATATTATCATGTCTGTTCATGAATGGATGGATGGATGCACAGGGCTCCTTAACAGAACAAGCTCCTCCCCATGGGGATCTCGGTTTACCAAAGGCACAAAACATCGGATGGTTTCCAAAGACTACTCCACACACAGCCTCATAAGAAAGATTTAAAGTACATAAGAGAAAAGGAGCGAGAAAGTAAACACACATCAAGTAAGACTGAAGGAAAGAAACTTTATTAAGGCTCCGCATGGGTGCTCGCGTGCCGCAGAGTGTTGCAAGCAGCACAAAGCATTGCACCAATAAACTTACCCTTCTAAAAACCTGCAGCTGCAACGCAAAACTGGACAGTGACGCACCGCTCTAGTAAATAACTGGTCTAGCCACAATAATAGGTAAAAGCATCTTTAGTGGCCGGTTTGACAAAGCCTCCTTCAGCTGAGCCCATATTCCATGATTTAAACATACATTCTGGAATGTGGAGCCCTCCGCTCCGGAGAGAGAATTAGAGCAATACAACAGAATTTATTGTGCACACTACACATCCCCATATGATAGTGCATAGAAGCACGGACAACTAGGTTTGGAAAAAAATCAGCACACAATTACCAGATAATTGTCCTATAATACAAACTGTAGCTACAGTAAACAATAACATTCCAAAGAAAAATATATATTGGAATACAGAGTGGACGCACCGCCACTGCTCAGTAGGTTCTTCTTTGGATGTGTGTCTGGAGCTTTTCCCTCACCCACAAATAAGACAAAAACATGTCAGTGAAGCCTCAGCTGCATACATTGCATGCGTTAATGCATATACTATGTATTTATGAATGGGTCGAAAAATATTTTATTCTCTCTGACAACTCATACCATTTATGTTATTCCAAGGTGCCGTACTCTGATTGAACACTGTGAAGCCACCCCGTATTTACATCTTTAGCTCTCTGAACTGGTACTATCAGACGCAACTCTAAAATGCCTTTAGGCAAAACCAATATCCCTAAAACTTTAACGTTTCATAAATAGCACGTCCGTCTTGCTTTCAATCTGCTGTTTTCTTATGCGCCCATAGTAATTCACTCTTCCAGGAAATGCATAAGCTTAATCTAAACAAATAAATAAATACAGCAAATACATCAAAAAACGACGATAGAGCATAAACTTATAGAGGAGGTAAACTAATGTTAATTTAAAAATGCACGTCCTTAATGTGTTGGGTGCACTATAGATTCACGGCTGTTTCTGATGAACAAACGATCTCCTTTGAAGGGGATTCACACCTGACCCTGGAGCACTGCATCAAATCCTTGTCAGTATTCAGGAAATGTCCCTGGCGGCTTCGTCGCCAACGCTTTACTGCTGAGGCAGGTTTTTTTTTTTTCAACCAGTTAGCCGGTGCATGTGAGGGCTGAGAAACTGGCAGGTTTTACAGAAGTAAGAGGTTGCTGATTGAATATAAAAGCTTTTGTGCCGTCAATACAATTCAGCAGTAATTGAAGATTTGTGATCTAACATTTAACCAGTGTGATGACCTTCGATTCTGGCCCTGCCTGGTAATGAGCCACTTGTTTAATAACCTGCAGCTGGTGTCATCTTTGTCTTTAGCAAAAAAGAGCACAAGAACTAAACCTCTTACAATGACCTCAAAGAATTATACAGTTATGGCAGTTAAGTCAATTGTTTATATAAAGGATGCTTCTATTGACACATGTGACTTATCTCATATTAATTTTTTATTTATTCTTCATTGTACAAAAATATATATACTTTTTTTGATTTTTCTGCAGTTTTCATTTATATGACATACATAAATAATACATTTAAATGACAATTGGTATAATCTTGTTCAGGTATCTTATATTTCCTGAAATTGTTGCTCTAATAAGAATCTAAGTGACCAAGAGAGATTAGCTCTTAAACAGTTACAAGACAACTCAGAAATCACAATCAACCCGTGTGACAAAGCAGGAGGTATAGTAGTGATGGATACCATCCATTATTCAAACAAAATCAAAGATATGTTGAATGTAGATGAGCACTACAGAAAAGCAAACAGACGTACCCTCACTGTACTATCTGCACACATAGAAAAAACTGTACACAAAGCTTTTGAAGACGGTTATATATGCAACAAAGAAATGGACTTCCTAATTAAAACCAACCCCATCACACCAGCTATCTATGGTGTACCAAAGACCCACAAGAACAGCATTGATCCCCCATTAAGACCCATAGTAGCGTCTATCAATTCTCTAACTGAACCACTATCTAAATACCTAGACACATTCCTATGTCCCTTAACCACCACATATGAATCTTATATTAAAGATACAGGACATATGATAAATATACTAGAACAAACTGCTTTTAATGAAGACACACAACTATTGGTCACCTGTGACATTGAGTCACTTTATACTAATATACCCCAGGACCTAGCAATGGTAGCGGTGGCAGCACTCCTTGCTAGGACACCGGGAACAAGACCTGATGCGTTCATTCTACAGTGCTTAGAGATAGTTCTACACAACAACTTCTTTGAATTTGAGGACAATCTCTTCCATCAAATTAAAGGAGTCAGCATGGGGGCATCTTGTGCCCCTAGCATAGCTAATATTTATATGGGAGAGTTTGAGTTGAGAAACATCTTCAATGAACTAGCTCCGTTTTACGAAAATGTCTCACGATGGCATCGATTCATCGATGACATCTTCTTTATTTGGACAGGGAGCGAAGAAAACCTCAAAGAATTCATGGAATGGCTCAACCTGGCAGATCCACATCTCAAATTCACACATAATGCCTCTTACGCACAAGTAGAATTCTTGGATATTTGGATTAAGAACACCGCAGGAGAAATAACAATGAGCTTATACAGAAAACCCACAGCCAAAAACACAATTTTGGAACATGGCAGCTATCATCCCCCAAGCCAAAAAGATTCTATTCCGTTTGGAGAGTTTCTCAGAATTAAGAGAAATTGTACTACTACCAAAGACTTCATGACACATGCTAATCAATTACAAGATAGACTGTTGGCGAGAGGATACCCTAGAAAACTAGTCCGCCGCTCGCTCAAGAGGGCTAAATACTACAATAGGGATGCCCTACTTAGCCATACTGCCAAGACTAAAAATCAGAACATAGTATGTGTAGTCAACCACTCCACACTAAATAATAAGATCAGACAAGTCATAAACAAGAATTGGAAAATTCTGAATACATATGACACCGATGAAGCCTTGGCAAAACCAATTATAGCTTTCAGACGAAACCAAAACCTGAAAGATAAATTGGTCCACAGCAGAAACAGACCCAGAGAAAAAACACGTCAACTCACAGTAGATGGCAAGCCTCTCCCGGCTGGTAATCACAGGTGTGGGGCATGTCACGCTTGTGACCAAGTAATAACTGGTGACACCTGGTCATATAGAAACAGAAAAGGTAAATTCAAAGAAATGACGAATTGCAGGACAAGCAATGTAATCTATCTTATCCTATGCCCTTGTGGCATCGGATATGTTGGTGAGACGTCAAGAGAAATGAGAGTTAGACTCTCCGAACACAAATCATCAGTCAGAACACAAAAAATCAATGCCCCCCTAACAGCCCACTACACCGAGCACGATCATTCAGAAAAAGACATGCGTTGGCAAATACTAGAACGCGTATCGCAGATCCCTGGCAAAGATATGACAAAGTTACGCAAACAGCGCAAGACATTCTGGATTTACCATTTAGACATGGTACGATATGGGCTAAACAAGGAAATTTGCTGGATAATCACAAAGTAACCTATTGTAATTGCAGTTCACCCACTCAGTGCCAATTCGTTATTACTATCTGCATCATGAGACCTCAGCATAACTGACTGCACTGATCACCTCAGTTGCTTTAAAATCATTTTTTAGTGCCCTAAAATAAGTATCTACATCATGGATCTCCCATAATAATAAAAGACTTACATACAAGTCTGATCATAGCGTCATAATCTATCCGGATATCATTATATGGACAAAGTTCTGGTTAGGTAATTAGCAGCAAGAGGAAACATTAGCGCATCTCTTGGACAATTAATTTACTATCCATTGGTTTACTATATCTTATAACAGACCAACAATTAACCATTTAAGCTAACCATCCAATATATCATCGGTATAAATGGTTCCTAAGTTTGAATATTTTGACAACAGAGCATCATAATATCCTAATACAACATATGCTATGCAGATTGTGGGCTAAAAAAACTTAATATTATCAACAGCTAATATTGAAAGTCAGATTTATGTCATTTACGATTCATAGCTCGTCATACATAATATAGAACAGAACGCCATCTTAGAAGTACCATCGTGGTTCCTTAGTCCGTCATTTATGTTCATTACGTGTAACCTTGTACCCTCATGCACACCCATTGGCCGTCATAAGCATCACGTGCACGCGTCAATTACAATCAGCTGCCTGACGATACACTGGTAGTACAATAGTATATAAAGATCGTGCTATCTACGGCCGAGTTGTCGGTGGCAGAGACACGGCGTTCGGCACCCCGCGTTAGGATGGGACAGAGACTCTAGCACAGTAAGTGTTCGCGCATTGGCGATTAGCAAGCAGCCTTAGAAGTATGACTAGCGGTCTTTGATTAAAATGAGTACTAAAGCGCAATCCAAAGACTAGCGTCTTGTAAGATAGATTAACAACATCTCTCACCCCATAATAGCCCTGCGCAATAAATCGTTCCCAAACCGCCATAACAGCAACTATAAACGTCAGACCAACGTTCTGTTCCTTGTAACGCTATGGCACAATTAACAAGACTAGCCTCTCCTTAATACTCACCAATAACACCATGTTAGACATAAGGCTTGTACACCTATAGCCAACTGGATCAAGACAAACATAGTAAAGGCCAGTGCCTTCAGCTGTAATAATGACATATAATTTAGGCGCAGGAACTCCAGTAGTAACAATCACGACCATGAGCAATGTGAATATTTTATCACATGCACTCAATTATTTATATATTGCCTAAACTTTATGCCCTATCCTATCTCACGTGTAACTAACGCCAGTTTTGTTCATATTGCTCTATGAGGTATTGTTCCATAACAGTACTCTCACCAAACCTACACTACAAGTATCTAATCCCAGGTCAGCTGATTACAAATAATCATAGAAAATGATCTTTAAATGTATTGCCATCAGGGAATCGCTTTTAGTACCATTATTAATATGAGATCAAAATTTATTTCTCTCACGTTACAGACTAAATTGCGGATATATGTCTCCCCTCGAGGCCTTGCAAAGCTCGTAAATAGAGTAATAGAATACTGAAGTATATACAGAGAGCCCTGCTTTCTCCGACAAAATAGGTAAGCCCATAGACATCAGAGACATCAGTTCTAACACACATCTGACGGAGTGCTCAATATCTCTCTCTTCCTCCAAATTCTATTATTATAGGATAACTCTGAGAAACTGGTGTTAGATCAAAGCGTCACCACGTACCTACTTGTCATCGTACCTTACAGGATTGTGGCCACACTAAGGTAAATAAGAGACAGCTGAGTGGCCTAATATTATCATAATGAACCTCTGTAGAGAATATATGTAACCAGAGATATATCCTTATCTCCCCTTAGAACAACTACCAACTGATAATAATAGTCGCCTCGAGAATACCAATGTTAGAAGTCTCCTACTCTGCAGCCTTAAAATATTAAGGTACACCCATTCTACTTTCAATTGTGCACATATGAAACTAACACTCTTGGGCAGGTGACAAGGTGTATCACTAAGAGATAACCTAACAGACATCACATCTTGCCTATCTATCTTTCTAAAAACACTAATCACAATATACTACCTGTTTGATTCGCGGGTATATAAAGGTTCTAAACTTAAATTGTGTAACTATTTCGCTCTTCTACCTTTTCTGAAATGCACAACTGCTTCTTTTCAAACCACTCTACCTTTGGGATATAAGGTGTACTACCTTAAATTGGTGTGAACTGTGTCCTGAAAACTAAGGTCAGACAACATAGTATTACACTCTGTGTAAGTTCATCTCCAGGATGCATCACTATTGAATATTGACACAACTTTTTAAAATTTCAGAACCCCACAGGTTATGATCATTGCTGACATTTGTTTAGTCCACATTGGCCCTGAAGAAGGTTATTCCAAATATAACATCACCGAAACGTACGTAGGCTGTACGAATACAAAGACCCTCAGAAACGACAAATTGAAATAATACAGAAACTGGATGTGGGAAACAATTTAAACATAGAGCACCACGATCTGACATGTACTGTTTGTGATCTCTGATAGATTGATACCATACTACGAGGAGTCTTGTATTGGACAACAACTATTTTACAACACAAAGCCTGCAACAAAAACCTTTTATATATTTTGTCATTGTTGTTCATGTATGAGAAAGTATGTGTGTGTATGTTAGAATGAATGTTTATATGTGTTGACATGTTTATACTTGCTGATATGGGGTTCTATTTAGAGCAACAATTTCAGGAAATATAAGATACCTGAACAAGATTATACCAATTGTCATTTAAATGTATTATTTATGTATGTCATATAAATGAAAACTGCAGAAAAATCAAAAAAAGTATATATATTTTTGTACAATGAAGAATAAATACAAAATTAATATGAGATAAGTCACATGTGTCAATAGAAGCATCCTTTATATAAACAATTGACTTAACTGCCATAACTGTATAATTCTTTGAGGTCATTGTAAGAGGTTTAGTTCTTGTGCTCTTTTTGCTATTAGCTACTCCCACCTCTTGACCGCAAACTTAATTTGGAGTACCCCTGGTTCTATGTGCGTCATCTTTGTCTTTGACTTTGCTAAGTGCACTGGCAGACGTACTGCGTGCTACTCGGACTGCTATGAATTAATTCATATCCAAAGGCCTCATCGCCCCTTTAAACGCATACCTTTGGCTTGAAAACATATAAAGCACAACAATAAATGCAGCATAAATAAAACCCATCGGAGATGTGTTTAAAATAGAGCATTAGGCTATGATAACATATTGAGAAGGTTCATTATTGTTTTCCGGACTTTGATATAGCGCGAACTTGACCCAAAGGTGTCAGCACTGTCTGACTGGCGAGGAACGATAAGAAAGCTAAGCTAGCCTAGCATAGCACTGACTGTGACTGGTTAACTTAGGGATGGCACTGGCAGAGGTCAGAGGAGGCCTGGCCTGGCACAGTAAAAAAACTTACGTGGGTCGCGGTGGTGGTGGTGACCGTGACGTCGACTATCTGGAACTTCTCTCTCTCTCTGGTGGTCTGCTACTCGATGTCTTCCGTTCCGACCGACGCAGCAGCAGTAGACAGGAAAACTCACACAAAGCACCAGGCGGTCCGGACCGGTCCGTAGTAGACTGTAGGCAGGCAGGCAGGCACACAACAACAACGACGACGACTGATCACTACTTCTACTTTCAGTTTCACTCGTAGTTGTGCAGCACGGGTGCGCCACGCGCGGGGACGTCCTGCAGTGACAGCGTAGGGAAATGGCCAATCACCTGGACATGGCTGGATATAGCCAAATGTGATTAGCCATACTAATGCGGCCCTCAGCAGAGCAGCCAACACCCACGCGCGGCACCATCCTACTGCAGCAGCCAATCCTGGCGCAGCGTTAACAGCGCCACTGTGCCAGGATTGGTTACGAGCAGCCTAGTATCTGCCCATATTGTGCCCGGGGTCCCGGGTCCCTCCCCCCCCCCCCCCCAAGGCCCACTTCCTTATGGATGCCCGATTCTGTCGGACTGTCCCGGGGCCCGTAGCCCGCTTGAGTCCGTGCGCGCCAATCAGATTTATTTTAAAAAATACATTTTTTAATGCTTCCATGGCTAGTGGGGCAACGCCCCAACACCCCCAATGGACGCACCGCCACTGCAATAAGCAACAGAAAGGTGATCAGTTAACTTTTGCAACAGGCCTTCCGCTGTGCTGCAACACGTGCTGCTGCATTTTTTGTAACTTTTGAACTGTTTGAGCTATAAACAAAATTCTATTTTTGTTCAAATCTGCAGATTGTGCAGCAGATTATGTGGCAAATCTATAAGTATGCGAAAATCGCAGCAGCCACACAATCACATAATTCAAGTGGCCCTGGTTATTGTTAGGTCAGAGTTTCCATAAGAAGAGCGTTTTTTTTGTTTTGTTACCAACGTTTGATGACTCTTCAGAAAACTTTCAAAGAAAAAAAGTCCATTCCCCTCAGCTTCTTTTGGGAAGGTTTTGGGGGGCTATCTGTGAAGCAAGGCACAAGGAAAAGGGGGGGGCAAACGTGTTTTACCTATTCAATTACCAATAGGAATTTTAAGGAGCGATAAAGTAAAAGCAGCTTAACAGAATTATGCTAAATATGGCAGAAAACTAGACCTTTACTCAGAACGCGTGCTTTTTGGGATTTGGTGTAAATCTGTTAAGCCGTTTTTGATCAATTAAGCTTCAAAACAGTTCAACTGATACAAAAAATTGTATATATTACTAATACAAGGGGAGTGAACTTAGAGCGTTTCAAAAAGACCACCCCGCACGGAACACCCTTCTCCATTACTAAAGTTACCATCCGCGGTGTCAAAAAGACAGCATACCATTCAGTCAGTTTCTTCGCATCCGGAGGAACTGCACTACTATCGCTAAATACAGTATACATGCAGATCTTCTTAAACACAAACTACTCAATCAAGGTTATCCCAAACGAGTAATAAGAGACTCCTTTAAGAGGGCCAAGTACTACAACCGCAAATCATTATTCCAGGGGAAGACCAACTCGGAACAAGATAAAATTGTCTTTATTACTAGACATTGGAGTGCCAACAATAAATTACGCCAGATTATCACCTTCAACTGGGACATTCTGAATTGCAGATAGGGAAATATTCTTCCAAACCTATGTTTGCGTTCCGCCGCAATAAAAATCTTCGCAATTCGTTGGTCAAATCCATCTGTACCCCTAGACCAGATTTTATCCAGACACCCATTACCGGTAATAATCCGGTTACAGGGACCCACAAATGCGGGAATTGCCATGCTTGTAGTCACGCTATGGTAACCGACGTCCTCCAATGGGGAAACCAAACATACAGATTCAAGCACATGAGTAACTGTAGGACTGCTAATGTCATCTACCTGATTCCTGTAACCTTGGTTATGTGGGGGAAACAGGCGGAGAATTCAGAGTTAGATTCAGTGAACACAAATCTGCCATCAAGAATGGACAGCCTGGAGCACCATTGGTAGATCACTGGAAGTCGTGTGGTCATGCGGACGCTGACCTCAAATAGCTTATACTTTGAAAATTAATAACACCGGTTCTGACAATAGAGATGCCATCAGACGTAAAAGAGAAGTCTTTTGGCGCTTTACTCTGCAAACAGCCAAACAAGGACTTAATGAACATCTTCCATGGGAGAACGCCCTTTTCTAAAAGGATCCCAGTATTTCTGAACCTTTAATCTACCAGCTTGAGATGTCGTCTATGACTCAGAATAATTTCCTAGCACCTTGGGACCTTCAATCTACCAGCTTTTGACGTCGCCCAGGATTCAGGAAATAAAAGTATCTTTTTGATCTTTATTTAATCCTTTATCTTCCGGTCTACTTTGTCTTTACATTTTTATTTATGGTAGGGCCTTCCAGATTTATCCCTTTATCTGGATTATGTATATGTTACAGCCCAAGTGTGAAATCCCGGTATTGTATAGAATCCCTAGGTAATGTATACAATGCCTGATGGTTTAGAGGCAAACCAGGAAATATAAGTTTTTTGTGAAAATGTTACATACTTTTCCTAGGCATTCTATACAATTCCTAGGCATTATACAGAATGACCAGTACCATTTACGCTAAGTGTTAAAAGGGCACAAGATGAGAAGCCTTTATTAATTAATACGCATTTGTAAACTGAAAGAACAAAACTACGAAATAAAGCACAGGAAAACAATGAAAGCAGAACTGAGATTGAAGTACTTATTACACTAAGAAAGGCCGGATTAGGTGTATTATATACTTTGCCGGCAGACAATCCGGCAAAGTATACAATGCCTAGGCAATGTATAAATTATAAATCATTTCATACTTTGACGTTCGATTTTCAGGCATTCTATACATTACCTAGCCATTCTATGGAATGCCAGATTTCACACATTGCCGGGCGGAAATAAAATGGCGAGATTAGGCGTATTATATACTTTGCCGGCAGACAATCCGGCAAAGTATACAATGCCTAGGCAATGTATAAAATATCAATCATTTCATACTTTGACGTTCGATTTTCAGGTATTTTCAGGCATTCTATACATTACCTAGGCATTCTATAGAATGCGGGATTTCACACTTTGACTGTAACATATACATTTTTTACATTCTATCTGCCCATGTTTGCTAGATTTGTTATTCTGTCCGCTCACACTTGCCTAATATGCCTGACTACCTTTTTCAGGTGCTTCTTTCGTTTTGTCCTGCGGAAGTGAGTAACCTTTGTATTCCCCACTTCCGGGCTCCACAAGGGCAGTTAGGCTTGTAAACTCTATGAGTGCTCTAGTAGTTTAGACACTGGAGCCCGCAATGACGGCTCCACCCCCTCGTGTCGGGATTAAATTACATCGGGAAAGGACGTTTTTCTCCTACACGGCAGGATCGGTGAGACCGCCATGGACTCTTCGTACTTGTTTGCAGGTAAGCCTTGTACTTTCACCCTAGCGGGATTTGTTATTGTGAGGTTCGGTACTTTACCGCACTTTTCTCACTGTTATTCACCCCCATCTTGAATTGCATGTTTATCTAGATTAGCCTGCCGCTTTTCCCCTTTAAAGAACACACGGCTAGTTTAATTGGGGTTTAGCCAGGTATTTCACTATCAAATAGGACCTCCCTCACTACCGGCATGTTTAGATCTTCCCCATTACCGGTATCCTTATTAAAGCGCAGGCCGAGGTTATGCACGCATTACTTTGACATCTGATAAACTGTCTTGATAATCCTCAGTTAATGGTATGTTGTTACTTTCTTAGACCGCCACAGTGAAAGTGAATTTACCGCTCGATATGAGGGATTACTTTTCCTGAGTCACACTCGGTTTATGGCTCTACTATGGCCATTAGGACCTCGCATTTCTAACAGCAAGTAAGTACTTCCCCCCTATACCCCACACTAACTTCTAGGACAGTTAACCTATGTAGCTCTTATGGGTCATCTAAATATATATATATATATATATATATATATAAATATATATGAATGTGAATTGATATTGTGGTCTAATGTCTGCTAATCTGCGGGACAACTAATACGTATTATGCATGGAGTAATTACCCACTAGAGTTTATTTACCTGGAGGAAGATTTTGTTCTTTAATGAGTGAACTTAGAGGCCTGCTGATTGAATGCGAGGCACGATTTCAAAGAGAACACTGTCTCCTACTTGAAGTGTGAAGCGGATGATACATATTGACTAGTGATGTAGGAGCAGGTGGTACCAGACATTAAAGCAGCATTTTTGTTTTATACATTTTTAGTTGTATGTGGATATAGATGGCAACGTAGCTGGGAGATAGAACTTCATTCTTTTCCAGAACTTTACGTTATCTGATGCATAGACTATATAGTGAGGTGCATAGACATTAGTGGCACTAATTGACACACACTAAAGGCCCCCTTTCACTTGTTTCGCAGGTTGACAGACAAATACTTAGGTCCTCATGCGTCTCGTAAATTGATACACTGGGTCGAAACGTCAACAACACACCTGAGATTGTTTGCTGATTGTTCAAAATGGAAACATGCCATTTTTTAACAGGATCCCTATGTGATTCACTGTGTTACAACCTTTGGTGTATTTGTGTGCTTAATGCGGATTTTACATTTTCACTTTGAGCATTGCACGGTATTTACTATTGCTGAGCTATTGTTTATTGAATGTGAAGTACAATTACTGAATTTCTTTCCTTATTACAAGAGGCTCTTGCATACATTTGTTTGTTTTGCGATTATATATTTTGTGTGTATATATATATATATATATATATATATATATATATATATATATATATATATATATAACGCAAGGGTTTATGGGAGAGGTAGTCCCGTTCTGTGTGAAAACTACATATAACGGGCAGTGAATTTCACAAGTAACAGACAAATCCGTGAAACTGCTAAACATGTCTGCGGACTGGGAGAGAGAGCGGGAGGAGGCCGCACTGGATGTATTTGTTGACGCGGATACAAGCACGGCAGTTAAAAGAAAGAAATTAGACACGATAACAGTACCTGATAAAGACAATAGCACTAAAAAGTTATGTGCAGAATTAGAAAAACTTCGGAAAAAAGAAGTGTCCAAATGGTGGGAGATCAAGTCCCTGCAACGTTATCTGGATGTGGGGAGGGTACCAAGTGGACTAAGAATATTAGTAGCCCCCACTTATGCAAACCCAGACCCGGCTATGCTGCAAGATTGGGCGGACAATAATGCCCAAGCTTCACAAAACATGCTCAAAATATTGATTAAATATGCGGCAAGTGATCGGTATAAAATAATATCCAGAATCGAAGAAATACTTAAAGATCTGGATGCAAGGGAAAATAAAGAGGAAATAGCCACCGCATTGAAAGAAATAAAGAATAGACTTTCTAAATTAGAAGAAGAAATAAAAGAACGGAAGGCAATAAAATTCCAGCGAGACCGGAATGATTATATAAATGGCCGAATATATACATTTGCCAGGAAGTTCGATAACATAAAGAGGCAGCAGCTATCAGCAACAGCGAGCGGGTTACAAACAACACCCGCCACAAGTGGAACTGATCTAAGTACCTCGGTGGAATCAGATCAAGAAAGTAACAGCTCCTTGGTCTTGACAGGTCAAATTCCGAATCCAGCACAGGAATTGGCTTATTTTCGGTTACAGCGCCTCAAATCCTTAAGGCCTCAGATAAACTCACGACCAGAGTGGAACAAAGGCAAATTCAACCAAGACAAAAAACAAAAAGCAGAAGAAGAAAGGACAGACGCTGGGGGTGGCGGTGCCACAAAACAAACAAAGCCAAAATACAGAAAGAACAAGAAACGATAATGGATGACGAATTAAAGAATAATCTGGACAATACGGTTATCAATCTAACCGATCTTGAACTAACACCCAGTGAGACTAAAATACTCTCATTGGGATTAACGTATTGCACACCCACAAACTTTGATTATACTCAGACCCGAATAGACCTGTTCCAATTCACACGAAAACTTAAATTGCAAAAATACTTTATAAACTGTACAAACAAAAGAACGAACATGGTAGAATCTGGCCAAGAAATCGATAATATTCTCAGTATCGTGGACATGGCAACCTTGGGGGATCTCAATGCCCTGGAATATGAGGAATCATTAAGCCAACTGACACCTGGCGAAATAGCAAATCTAGCCAATTTGAATGCACATCAAACAACGCAAACACAGTTCAAACCGAAATCTGTGCTTATGCCAGTTTTACTAAAGGATGGTCTAGATCTTTTTTCTGAAAATGTGATAAAGGACTTAAAAGAACTGTCATTTCTGAGCACAAGACAATTTTGCACCAAAAACCACAACAGGAGAGTAGAATACAGTGCTCTAATTGCAAAAATACCAACTAGGTCTGATATCGTAGTATGTTGGTCGGACAAGGGTGGAAATATAGTGTTGTGGCCACTTAAAATGTACAATGAAGAAGCTATGATTCAGTTACAGGATCAGGAATGCTATTGTAGAGTGAGCCCCAACCTTATAGTTGGAATACAAGAAAGGTATCATGTTGAACTATACAAATGGAGGAATATGGGCTTAATCAGCAAAGCAGAATTTAATTTCTTGAAAAACGATTACCCTACAACACCGCAACTATACCGGATACCCAAAATTCATAAAAATCCAACGCGACCACCAGGAAGACCAATCATATCCGCCATTGGCGGTCTGTTCGAGAATACCAGCACCTATGTGGACCACTTCCTACAACCGTTTGCAAAAGATCTACCCGCCTACATACAGGACAGTGGGGATTTTCTCAAACAATTGTATGACTTTGATTGGGATGATGAGTATGTTCATGACGTTAGACGTTCAAGCATTATATACGAGCATCCGTCATGTAGATGGTTTGAAAGCATTAGAATACTACTTAAATAAGAGACCTATAGCATGATACCAACACTCCTTAATGATATTGCAGATGGTGGAATGGTGTCTGAACAATAATACATTTCTGTTTGACAAATTACACTATAAACAACTGCAGGGTTCGGCTATGTGTACTTGCTTCTCCCCCAGCTATAAGAATTTGCATATGGGATGGTGGGAAGAGCAGGTATTAGCCACCAAGCATGCTGAAATCTTGTCTGAAAATGTAGTGTTATATAAACGCTACATAGATGATATTTTTATTCTATGGAGAGGGACTATCGAGAGTGCAGAGTCTTTTGCTAAAAATCTAAATGAAAATGCCCTAAACCTGAAATTTACATGCTCTACAAGCAAAGAAATGCTCCAATTTCTAGACATAGAACTCTATGTAGAGCATAATAAGATACAGACAAGGACATACAGGAAAGAGACGGCGGGTAACGCAGTGCTCCATGCACTTAGCTTTCACCCTACAAAACTTAAAGAGTCTATCCCCTATGCTGAATGCCTGCGCATGACACGCAATTGCAGCACGGAAGCAGGCATAGAGAAGGCTAAAACTGACCTGTTTGAGAGACTGAATAAGAGGGGTTACAAACCACAAACATTGACTAAAGCTGAACAAAAATGCAAAACTAAAAACTATAAGGATCTGTTATTTTCCAAGGATTTGGAAAATAAAAATAAACAAACAAAGACCACATTGAACATCCCTAGGATAACGGGATTTAGCATGTACCACAATCAAGTACTGGCCACTGATAAAAAATGACCCAGTGATAGGACATCTGAATGGCAACAAACCCTCCATAACATTCAGGAAGGCGAAGTCAATGCGCAGCCAATTAGTCTGTAATTCACCAACACAGGTAAAACCCGCCACTTGGCCTCCACCTCAGAAAGGGTTCAGAAAATGCACCAAGTGCAAAGCCTGTAAACAAGGTATAAACATGAAAGAGGTTACCGTGCCATTCAGGAAAAAACCCTATATCATCAGGGGTGGATACTCATGTAAGACCGAGTATGCCGTATATGTTCAGGTCTGTAGTTGTGGTAAACGCTATGTTGGGAGCACAATCCATCAAGCCCACATCAGAATTCTCCAACATCACATCACAAATAATGACCAAACCTATCCAGTGGCCAGACACAAACACACAACATGAAGGGAATATCAAGCATATCTCCTATTATGTCATGGACAGTGTCCCTAAAAATCCCAGGGGAGGGAATCGCAGACTAGCCCTAAGATGTCTTGAATCAAGATACATTATCTTGCTAAACTCAAAGATTCCCAATGGGCTGAACTCGGACGAGGCCTTAACTGTACATTTATAATCCAGTGATAAGCGTCTCCTGCTTTAAAACCCATTCCATGAACAACTCTGCACACAAAAACTTATTGTGAAACTTTATGGTTTAGTTTAAACTTTATTATTTATATTTGTATGACACACAATCATTAACAGTATGCCTTGTATATATGTGAAAGATGTCGTTCTTTTGCCATGCCAATTGTTATAGAGTGTACGATGCCACTCCAGCAGCGTTTCATACCTGCTTATGAGCTATCTACTCCACTTGGAGACGATGTGTATTGATACATAATTGCAAATAGGCGATTTACTCTAAGCACTCTAAAAATATATATATCCTTGTGCTACGTTTAAAATGTTCTTCCGTAGTTTCGGCATGACACTTTTATCTACTGTTGATCTGTTGACCCATGATGATACAATGGCATGAAAATGCATTAATCGTGTCCTGGCTGAGAATGTTATCAACCATACAATGATAGTAATTGTATAGCGGGTTGCGAAGAATTATGATAGTCGTGTACATATATAACGTTACAATATACGTAATTAATTTGAGATCATTCTCGCAACCGTCATGTAAACTGTAGTAACCTATCCTGGCTTAACAGTCGCTGTTCATTTTTCAGTCGATTGGAAGGTTATATTTACTTTATGGTTAAAGAAGTTAACTGCAGCATGTCGCAGAGACAACCAAATCTTCTATGTTTATGTTTGCCTGGATCATGACTCATGGTAACTATGGTAATGGACAGCCAATCATGCCATAGGGTCTGTTTTTGATGCGTCATCATGTGAAGTGTTATATATACTGATGTTACTCACAGCAGAGTAAGTGAGCAAGGCGGAGGCTTCCGCCGAAACGCGTCTGTGCAGCATGTCGGATTAAATACTTTTCCTTGAGTCAAATTCATGGAGTCCGTGCCTTCCTTTTATCGTGTGGGAATCGGATTGGTAATATATATATATATATATATATATATATATATATATATAAAAACTTCTGTCAAGCCCATGGAACCCCTGTCCTATGGTAATACAGTAAATGTATAAAGGTTGTGGCTTTCAATTCCTTGCTGGCACTGGAACAAATGATGACGCAGATTAGACCAACAAGCACTTCAAAAACCATCAACACCATGGCATACTTTTGTGTGCCTTACATAAACTGACCACCACCAACCCTCAAGCACAGTTTCCCACGGTCCTGACCTAATTGCACGCTCACGTCCTCGTCCTCCTGAAAGTTCACAGCGGTCTACAGTGGAACACAATGCCAATAGACCAAGTTCTCCAACCACAAACTGTATGTTTCAGCAGAGAAGAGACGAGGGAACCTGTGGTATGTGGCATACTGAAGAATTCATGTGTCAAAGAACTAAAGTGTTAGGAACCACCCTGGCTGGATAGTGACTGGCTGAAGAAAAATGGACCAGAGTACCAGTGATAAGAAAAGGGAAGAATAGGACACTCAGCTAGGCAAATTGGAGTCTTATATATTCTATTTGAAAAATTGACTCCAGCATTGGAGCCAATGGTTATCAGTGGATGCTGCAGTGCTTCGGGCTTGAAATTAGCCACTTTAGTGGTGAGTACAAATGTCCTCCTGTCCACGACCTGACTGTATCAGACATACTATCTATCTTTAACTGAATGATGGGAAGCCCAGAGAAGCAACTATGATATTCTGGGAAGTGTTCACCTTCAAAACGAATATCAAGATTGCAAACTCTTTTCATTTTAATCAAACAACACCTTGACAAATGTGTTCTTGGGTGTATCAAAGAATTTGGTGGGGAACAAAATACAGATCGGTGTTGAGCCCCAAGGATGAACGACATGTACAGCGCTCAACATAAATACAGCAAATCAGAGTACTCCCCCTCCCCCCCCCATCACTGCCAGCTTCATAATTTGTAGGTTGCCCATCACAAGCATTGTAAGTTTTCTCTCCATGACATTTTGTTTTGTGACAAACTTAAACCTTATAGACCAGGGAAGAAACAAGGATGACAGAAGATATGGGGTAATTCTAGTAATGCCATCTGGTTTTTCTAAGAAAGTTATGGACGTTTCTGCATGTAGAATGATTTATTTACTTAACTAAGAGAGTAGGGAGTTGGGGGTAGCCCCACTTCAAATCTAGTCAGTCTTTGAGAAAAGCAGTGGACTTTCACCCTCCTGTAACATTCCTCACATAAATACAGGCTAACAAACCCAGAAATGCAAATGAAAGAACTCTGATCAGGCCTCATTCGAGAGGACTTTGTAGGTATTTGGAAGCGTCAGTGTGAAGTGAAAAGGGTTGAAGTTAGACAGCCTGAGAGGACGCTTCTTCTAGGTTCAGAAGCAAGATTTGTCATTACAGTATCTGTTAAATTATTAGGCAGTAAAGAAGTAGTTAAATAAAGACACTAAGGACAGTAACAGTTGAAAAAACCATGTTAAACTGGGGAGTAAGGGATATCTAGGTGATGTGAGGAACAAGGAAATAGGAGGATGAAATTGACTTTGTGGATTTTGCGTCCTCCATTAATTTCCCTTTTATTTACAATATTTTTTAGAGAACTTCAAGCAGTGTTCGGCTACTTTAGCAATATATCTAAGCACAGTATCAATGTTCCATCACCTAAGTAGAAAGTCTTGTGTGGCAAACAATATTGTAGTTTTAGTACCAACGAATACTGTGATAAACCTCGAAGATCAACATTTCGAAATCAAATATGAAATGCGTTACTTACCTGTAACTGCAGTTATCTAGTATTGGTATCTTTCAGAGATTCACATGTCTGAATCATTTCCCGTCGTCTGGGTGGGAGTCCCAGGTTCATAAAAAGAGTAATGTCATATAGACATATACATAGTAATGGGCCAGAGGCCTCATTATTACCATATCCATGTCCTTTTGTAAAAAGGACCAAACTTTGGACAAGAGACAATCAGCTATCACCATCCTCTAGAACTTTCCTGCAAGGAGCCCTAGTCCCTCAGATTTCGTAAGCACAGTGCTAAGTAGTACCTACTGAGAGAACCAAGGTGAGCCCTTCCAGGGGAGGTGGGTGGGTTGCATGTGAATCTATGAAAGATACCAATACTGGATAACTGCAGTTTATTTATTTATTTATTTAATTGCTTATAGAGCGCCAGAATCGAACCCAAGGGTTATCTCCGCGCTATGGCCGCAAGCACAGGTGACTGAATAGCAACGGTACCAGAGAACTGAAAATGCGTAGAGGGGAAGAGGACGGCTTATAGAGCAGTGAACAGATTGGTCTTTAATGCTTTCCTGAATGTAGGGTGGTGGGAGATCTGTCTGAGGCTAAGGGGCAGATTGTTCCACAGAGTTGGCCCCACTGAGGAGAGGGCACGGCCACCTTGTCTGGTCTTTTTAATGAAAGGAGATTTAAGCAGGAGCTGATTGCAGGACCGAAGATCGCGTTCCGGTCTGTAAGGATGAAATAGTTGGGCTAGGTAGCTAGGGCCATTTCCGAAAATGCATCTGTGTACAGTACAACAGATCTTGAATTTGATCCGTTGGCGTACCGGGAGCCAGTGAAGTTCCCTCAACAGGGGTCCAGAAGGAGTTCTAGGGGGGGCGTTCAGAATCAATCTGGCCGCCGTGTTCTGGACCACTTGCAGCCTATTGATGGCATCCTCATTGGCTAGTATCAAGAGCCCATTGCAATAGTCAAGACGACTTATTACAAGGGTCTGTACCAGTGTCTTCCTGTAGATGTCAGGTAAAAGAGGGAAGACACGTCTGAGTAAGCCAATGGTATGGAAACAGGCTCCAGCAATCACGTTCGCGTGATCCTTTAGGGTTAGGTTTTGATCCAGTTTCACTCCTAGGTTTTTTATAGTAGACTTTGGGGAAGGTACTGGTCCCAGGTCTTGGGGCCACCAGTCGGGGGACCAGAGCATGCTAGCTTTACCGAAGAGCATCACCTCTGTCTTCCCGACGTTGCACTGGAGGTAGTTGGCAGCCATCCAGTTAGAGATGGCCCTCATACCTTCCGCAAAGTTTTCCCTAACATTAGCATTGAGGGCATGGAAAGGGAAGAGGAGTTGGGTGTCGTCGGCATACGACACAGGTGTGAATCCGTACTTCCTCACAATCTCAGCAAGGGGGGCCACATACACATTGAACAATGTGGGGCTTAGGCATGAGCCCTGTGGCACCCCTTTGGTGAGCTCCCTAGTGATGGAATGATAGGGGCCCAAGCTGACAGATTGTGTACGCCCAGATAGAAAACTCTCCAACCATGCAAGCACCTGGCCTCTAATGCCCACTCCTTGAAGTCTGTTCAGCAGGATCTTATGTGACACAGTATCGAAAGCTGCAGACAGGTCTAACAGCACCAGGATCATTGATCCTCCTCTATCCTGTGACATCTTGATGTTGTCGGTCACGGAGAGGAGAGCAGATTCGGTGCTGTAGTTGGGCCTGAACCCAGATTGAGATTGGTCCAGGCCCCCTGTCGCTTCTATGAAGCTGGAAATCTGAGAGTTAGCAAATTTCTCAGCCAACTTAGTCAGGAGGGGCAGCAGAGAGATAGGGCGAAGTTACAGGTAAGTAACGCATTTCTTATCCAGTATTAGGGGTATCTTTCATAGATTCACATGCCTGAATCATAGTAGCAAGCAATCACCAGCACATTTCGAATGGTACAACATGTAAAATCTCTTGATAATAAAATATCAATTGTGAAATATAAAAAGTACCAAAATACCATATAAAAGAGAAATGTGCAAGTAGACAGTAGGAAGGTGGGATGAAAGAGAGAAGGGCTCACCACTGGTGAAATAGATGACGGAGCACAGCTTATCCTACTGCTGCATCTTTCATAAGTTCAGTATCCAAGCAGTAGTGCCTGGTGAACGTATGCGGCGTCTTCCATGTCGCCGCTCTGCATATGTCAATGACGGGTACTCCCGCAAAGAGCGCCATTGAGGTTTAGACCGCTCTAGTCGATGAGCCCGAACCTTGGAATGCAGAGGATGTCCTGCATGTTGATGGCAGAAAGCAATAGCCGCAGAGATCCAACATGAAATGCCCTGCTTAGTCAATGGAAAACCTTTTCTAGGTCTGCTAAAGGCAACAAAGAGTTGGTTGGATTTTCTAAATTGTTCTGTTCTGTGGATGTAGAACTTCAGACGTTTGAGGTATAGCGAGTGGAGAGCCCTCTCTGCTGCGGAAAGTGGATTTGGGAAGAAAGTCCGCAAACTATAGGTTCGCTCAGGTAGAAGTTAGATGGGACCTTAAGAATGAACTTAGGGTTAGTCCTTAGAATCACTCTGTCCTGTTTGAACTGTAGGAAAGGGTCTTGAATGGAGAAGGCTTGGAGTTCACTTACTCGCCTTGCCGATGTAAGCGCTAGTAGGAGAGTGGTTTTCCAGGAAAGGTATTTGATGTCAGCTCTGTGTATTGACTCCAAGGGATGTTTCATCAACTGAGCAAGCATAATGTTTAGCTGCCAGGTAGGTGGTAAAGTCCTCACCGGAGGGAACGTCCTAAACAGGCCTTTCAGAAATAGTTTTTCAAGTCTGCTGGACCGGAAGGAAGCACCAGACGAGGAACGTCTGAAACGAGATATGGCCGCCAGGTGAACTTTTATTGAAGCATGGGCCAGCCCTGAGTTTGCCAAATGAAGAAGGTAAGGCAGAATTTGTGCAGGTGACGAAGAAAAAGGGTGTATGTTGTTTGCTTTACACCTTATACAGAACCTTTTCCATTTCAGGGAATACGTCTTGTTGGTACTGTCGGCCCGAGCCCGGGCTAAGACCACTATGCATTCCTGAGGAATGTCTAAGTTTTGGAATTCTCTGAACTCAGGAGCCAAGCCGATAATTTGAGAGATGCTGGATCCGGATGCTGGACTTGCCCGTGGTTCATCGTGAGGAGAGTTGGGCACGGTTTGAATGGGATCGGCGGTTCCAGCGATAGGAGATAAAGCTCTGTAAACCAGTGTTGGCGCGGCTACGCTGGGGCTATCAAGATCAGGGTGCAATGCTCCGCCTTCAGTTTCCGGAGGACCCAGGGAATCAGGGGAAATGGAGGAAATGCGTATGCAAAGACGTTGCACCGATGCGATCGAAAATGCATTCCCTAGAGATCCCTTCTGGGGATGCCAGCTTGCGTAATGTTGGCATTTTGCGTTGTGTTTGGTCGCGAATAGATCCAGGTGAGGCCTGCCCCATCAGGAGAATATTGAGTTGAGAAGTTGTTGATCTAGCTCCCACCCGTGGCATACAGAGCGCTGTCTGCTCAGTGAGTCTGCCAGGACATTGTCCATCCCTGGGACGTATTCTGCCCGAAGGGAAATGTTGTTTAAAAGTAGCCAGTTCCAAATCTTTTGAGATTCTTGAGACAACGTCAGAGAGCGAGTCCCCTCTTGCTTGTTTATATAGTGCATTGTGGTGGTGTTGTCGGTTCTCACAAGCACTGGGGAATCTTTGATCCGTGGCAGGAACGCTCGAAGCGCCAGGTAAACTGCTCTTAACTCGAGGAGGTTTATGTGCAGTAGTCTCTCTGCAGGGGACCACTGTCCATTGATCTGGAGTTCCTGAAGGAACGCACCCCATCCTTCTAAGGACGCATCTGTGGTTATCACATGTGGCAAAACTGGCAGTAGGAAAGGTAGACCCTGCATAAGATTCTGTGGGTGAATCCACCAGTGCAGAGCTTGGACCATGGGAGGAGTCATTCGGATTACATCGTCGAATGATCCTGTACATTGGATCCATTGAGTGGATAGCCCCTCCTGAAGGGGACGCATATGAAGGCGGCAGTGTGGAACTAACAGGATGTTCGAGGACATCATCACTAGCAGGGATTTGTACAGGCGCACCGTGATGGTCTTTTTGGCTTTTATCCAGGCCAAAGACGTCAGCTTGGATTGACGTTCCTGCGAAGGGAATGCCTTCTTCTGAGCTGTATCTAGGACAGCGCCCAGGAAAGTGAGACGCCAGGAACGCTGAAGGACGGATTTCTCTTGATTGAGAGTAAGGCCCAGGTCGTTGAAAAGTTGAAGATAGGCGTTGGAGGACTTGGTCATGCCTGCGAAAGTAGGTGCCTTGACGAGCCAGTCGTATAATTACGGGAAGACTTGGTGATGTTGTTGCCGGAGGTACGCTGCTACTGGAGACAAGCATTTCGTAAAAATGCGTGGTGTCGACTTCAGGCCGAAGGGCAATACCCGAAACTGGTAGTGTTTGCCAGCCACAACGAACCGGAGGTATTGTTTGTGGTTCCTGTGGATCGGTATATGAAAGTAAGCGTCTTGAAGGTCTACACCATGAAGTCGTTCGCATTGAGGAGTTGCAGTACCTCTTGGATGGACACCTTACGGAATGACTGTTTTTTGAGGTATTTGTTGAGATCTCTTAGGTCCAATATAGGTCTCCATTTTTTCTCCTTCTTTCGAATTAAGAAGAATCGGGAGTAGAACCCCTTGCCCTTCTGACCACGGGAGACTCTTTCTATTGCTCCTTTCTGGAGCATTAGTGAGAGCTCCAATTGCAGCAGGTGTAGATTCTTGTGTAGCATTGTGTTGTGTTTTATCTAGGACCCTGATCAATATTGTGACCTTATGCCCCTATACGGCTATAATCAATACATATCCCTATAACGGCATAATAATCAGAGCCATATTTCAGCAAGTCGCCTCTGCAGTCCATGACACAGCAGAAGTGACTTCCTTAGATTCCTAGATAGCACACAGAGTTCTTTCGACATACCAAACCCCCAGCAACCTTGGAAAGCCCCGCTTGCTTTGTTTTGATTTGTAATAGAACTCCTGCGAGCACTGTAAGAACGACCAGTTCTTAGTGACATCTTTATTGACGTCTTATGTCCAAAAACGTACGTCAAACTCGGCACCTTTCAGGTATAAATAATACCGACGTTGCCTTAAGCAAACACGGTAGTGGTGAATACTGGAGCAGAACAGCTGTCCCTTGCAGAGAGCCCAGCAGATGCGAGAAACTCACGGACGCTGCCCCTCCTCTTTGACTCGCTAAGAAAGACGCGGTCTTTTCTCCTGCCGAGAAAATCCAGCTCCGGCGTTTGCAGCTTACCCTTGCGGGTAACTGGAATATCGAGTCCTGAGAGGAGACACCAGACCTCCAACATTCTATTCCAGAGGTACGCTGCGGACTAAAACCTTAGAGAGAATTCTTGAAGCAAACCCTTGGCAAAACCAACTTAACTTAAACTGCTACTTACTCCCTCCCACACGTTAGGCTTAGGTCAGGTACACTGGGGTAGGTTTAGTTAGAAGCACCAGTTGAGGACGTTAGCCAAATGTATATATGAATGTATATATTTTATTCATTTTAAACTATCTTATGGCTAAGAAACCATATCCATGTTTTTACAGTATTATTCCGTGATACTCCTTTTACTGTACGCACTTTTTATAATAACAAGTCTTACAATTGTGGCAATTCATTTCTCTTGCATGAGAAGGAAGACTGTTCAATAAATAATACCTTTTATTGAAAACGCCCGTCTCTCTATTCTCTGCATAACTGGTGAAAGTAATTCTGCACAACTGACTGAGTGAAATAGCTGTCTATTGTTTCACACGACTCTAGAGATTGACTCTTATTCTGAGGAGCAAAGTTGTCATGTTAATGCGGTCGTTGGAAAACAGAATCCCTTCTTGTCTGAGCCAGGGAAGCTGATCACTTCCTATTCAGTCAAGAAAGTTTCCAGTGACCTCTGAGCTAGCTGGTACAAACCCAATTAAGTCTAACATAGTCAGTAGAGACCTAGAAGACCGCAGTCCTACGTCTACACTGCTGTTTATGTTATTCCAATGCGCAGGGCCTATAGGGAAAATAGGAACTACACTACAATTGGGCGTGGAGGTTTTTGAGGTGGAGTTTCCACGAACTCCAGAGAGTGTCCGAATTGAACAAGTTGGAGGACCCACCGATCCATTGTAATCTGTCTCCAATTTTGTAGGAAGGATGAAATTCTTCCTCCAACTTTGCAAGGCGGAGAAGAAGCGGAGACCTGTGGCAAAGAGAAGTCATTGTCTTCTGGCTGTGTCCTTCTTTCCTCCTCGACCAGGATGACTGTTGTTGTGGTTGTTTCTGTTGATACTGGGGTTTGTACTGCTGATTTGAGCTGTACGAGGATCTGTACCCTTGAAAGTCACCTCTTGTCGATTGACCTCTCCCTCTGGAGCCCCGAAAGGGAGGATTTTTATACTGGAGGGTACCCAGTGCCTTTGCTGTATCAATATCTTTTTTGATACCTTAAAGCATTTCATCAATGTGTTGTCCAAACAGAAGTTGGCCATCATACGGCACGTCTAGCACTTTAGTCTGCACTTCAGGTTGGAAAGACATTGCTTTGAGCCAACCTTGTCGCCTCAGGACCGCAGCTCCCGCTAGCTGGCGGAACCCCGTGGATGCGATATCCATTGCACAATCAATCATCTCAGAGGCTGAACGTTCGCCTTCTAAGAGAATCTTTTTTGCTTCTTCCTTCTGTTCCTCCGACAGTGATCCCAAATATGGGTCGATATCAGCCCACATTTGACGATTGTAGCGTCCTAACAGTGCCATAGAGTTTGAAGCACGCACTGTTAGTGCTGACATAGAAGAAAACCGTTTTCCGATTTTGTCGAGTTTTCGTCTTTCTTTATCTAGTGGCGCAGTCAGCGCAGCAGATGGATTTTTGGATTTGCGCGGCGCAGCCTGAGTAATGACAGAGTCCGGCTTGGGATGGCCAGTAAGGCAAGCTAGAGCGTGTCTGGAGCCCTATATTTTTTGTGCAGTCTGGGCAGAACGGGGGGGCAAAGATGAAGGGTTTTGCATGATATTAACCCCTTGGTCCCAAATGTAGTCAATGATAGGAATGGACCGTACAGCCTTTTTGAATGGTTCCTTAAAATCGTAAAGGAAGCAGTCCTGTTGTTCTGTGGTCATTTGAATTTTAAAACGCAACGCCGTCCTATCCAAGATATTATGGAATCCTCCAATGTCTTCCGGGGGCGAGTCCGCTTGCGTTGGTACAGGGGATGCTAGACATGAAATGACGTAGTCATCCCATTCGGCATGTGAGTCCTGGAGTTCCCCTTCCTCTTGCTGTTGCTCTTCTTCTTCTTCTTCATCATCATCTGAGGATGGTGGAGGGCTCGAAGGAGCAGGATCTGGCTGAAGCACTAGAGGTGGAGGCCGAGGTCTAGGTGGAGGTGACACTACTGGCGGTGGAGGAGGAGTGGAGGGAAACCTTTGCTTGTAGTCTCAAATCAAGAACTGCAGATCTGTCACTATGGATGCGGGAAGACACACCATAGGTTGTGGAGGAGCAGGAGGCTGGTATTCCTCCTGGTATTCCACTTCGTCCTGTTCTTGGTCTTCACAATCTGAGCTTTCATGATATTTAACATGCAGTTGAGATGGGCTGGTTGCAGTTTGGAACATAGAGCCCTCATCAGAGTCTTCAGTGTCCAGTAGATGAGCAGGTGGTAGTGCCTGGACTCTGCTCGGAGAGGTCAATTCCGGCATCAGAGTACGCTTACCTTAAAGTGCGTGTATGTATACTTCAAGGTAGGAGACTATCGTCGTCGAGCTCATCGACGGGGTGCTCGTCGACGGAGGAATGTCGACAATCAATCCAGATGGCGTCGTAGACGGTTGCGTCGTCGACAGTGATTTCTTCGTCGCTGACGTTGGTGTGGACGTCGATGGTCTCGTCGACGACTTAGTCGACGATAGAGTTGTCGAAGTCGATGGAGCCTTTGTAGTCGATGAGGTTTTCGACGACGACGATGATGATTTAGACGGCGACGATGATTATTTCGTCGGCGACGATGATGATTTCGTTGACGACGATGGAGTTTTCGCCGACGATTTTGACTTTGTCGACGTGGAAGAGCTAGTCGACGATTTCTTGATCATAATGATAAAAAAAAAAACAGACCTACCCGTCTACGACGAGGATGTAGTGGACGTGGATGACAAGGATGACGCCACCGACGTGGAGATAGTTGCTGTCGACGTTGTCACAGGCAGAGCTGAAGACGTTGTGAAAGGTCTCTTGAAGGTAGGAGTAGAATCCTGAAGAGAAACCTTCACAGCCACGGCCTTTGAATGAACCTCTGAAGACTGGGGCGTTTTCTTTTGAGGTGGCTCCAAAGATGGTCCTGGGGATATCATTCTAGGCCTTTTAGGAGAGGAATGTGCACTCCTGATTGAACACTCACTCTCACCTGAAGAGACTGCTTGGTTCTTATCTTTCAGTCTCTGAAGCCATATCAACAGGTGTCCCTCTCTGTCCGAGAGTTTTAGCAGAAAAAGTGCGGCAGACTTTACAATCCTTAGGGGAGTGGTCTGGGTAGAGACAATAAAACCAGTCCTCATGCCTGTCATCTACATGAAGCCTCTTTTTGCCACAAGAGGTACAAGGTCTAACAATCCCCTTTTTATGAGTATCAGCCATGGTGAACTGAAAACCCCTCACAGAGAAAAATTCTGAGAGAAAATTTGTGGAAAAAATCCAGAAATACAGGAAAGCTGAGCAGAGGTTAGTGGAGACTCCCTTAACACGACGTGCGGTAGAAAATCTGAGGGACAGGGCTCCTTCCAAGAACGTTCTGGAGGGTGGTGATAGCTTATTGGCTCTTGGCTAAAGTTTGGTCTTTTTTACAAAAGGACATGGATATGTTACTAATGAGAGGCCTCAGACCTATTACTATGTATATGTCTATATGACATTACTCTTTATGTACCGGGGACTCCCACCCCGACGACGGGGAATGATTCAGGCATGTGAATCTATGAAAGATACCCCTAATACTGGATAACATTTTGAAAACCGAGATTTGATCTGTGGACTCTAGGCTATGTCTGCTTAGCTCGTTGTCGTGCTCACATCATTAATGCAAGATGATGCGGGTTAATAAGTGCATGTTTTAGAAAGCCACAATTGAGCTTTGTGTTCTGTTTGATCAGTACTTCAAATCACTTTGAAATGACCTGTCAAGCTACAAAATTTGTAACATTGAAATAAATATCGATTCAATGCAAACCAAGTCTCACAATAAAAGAGCCTGAAAAGCAATACTTAATTTCAGTGATATACATTTTGCGTAAGATGAGAACATTTCTAAACAATTGACACCTACCTTCGGGAACTGATATGTGATTTCAGGCTGATAGTCTTCCCCAGGTCTTTTCCTTTTTAGGGATACCACCACTAGATATTCGAAGAATTGCCCTCCAGGAAAATGTAAGTGCTTCCCCTCTGTTTTTTTTCCTTCATACGGTAAAACGTTTTCCTTTGCAATGGATTGAGAATTGTACTCTGGAAAAAATATGCATGAATCAATCCAAAAGGAATCACTACTGAAATCTGTGCAAAGCAAATTAAACAAAACACTCTAGTACTTGAACTGAAGGTGCAGTCTACATAAAGGTATGACAAGTTTCACAACTCCATCCTTTCCTCACCCAGTCACACCATGGTATTCTCCCTCGAACAGATATCACCATTCAGCCTAGCACATTTCTCTTATATACGTTCCCCATGAGTCACAGAAACCTCTTAGACAACCTTGCCATGATCTGGCCATGCTGGCACTAAACATCAACCTCATTCGCTCAGAAGACCATCACCGACAATATGCAAACAAATTAAATACTCCCGACTCAATCACTCTACATCCTCTTTTTTTCACACTGCTCTCGCCTAACCCATGATGATGTGAAACCTCTGGACCTCATTGTCATCTAAACCTCACTGGACATAAAGCATTCTCATTCTAACATAAAATGATTTGTGCTAAACAGGGTAAGAGGTGATGATAAGGGATACTATGTATGCAGTCAAAATAAACTGTTACAAATTGTTTCTTTTGATTAACGTAGCGTAGTAGAAGTAACATTGTGGAACAAAAGGGATGTATGATTGCTACATGCTCCATTAATGAACACATTAGTTTGGATTATACAGTGATTACTGAAGACTCTACAATCCATATCCTTTCCGAATGCAGTGGATTGGAAATGTGCAACAAGGAATGACACAATATTAAAGAAAAATAAGATTGCCTGACAAATCTATGCAGATTTTTGATCCCTTCCTGAATAAACACAACATATTGTCTTTACTGAAGTCTGAAGGGAATAGACTACATTTCCACTGCATAAAAACAGATTGCACGTTTGAAAAAAAGTGGATGCATGAAATTTATTAGTAAGCGGGTTTCTGTAACGACAAATGTTAAAGGTCATGATGAGCAGGTAGTGAAATGAATAAAGAAAATATTTGTAGCACAACGACTACTCATCAGATTATAAAGTGCAGAGTCAGCCAAGTGTGAAACAAGCAAGTGTATACCTCTGGTAAACACATACCTGTGGCTGTCTCAGATGGAAACAAACATATGTTCTTTGTCCAGAGTTTTATGGGCAGAATAGGTCAGAGGTGGGGCATTGTGAGAAAGTGACCTTAATTAACCTAGGCTCAAGAATTGTGCTTGGTTAAAGCATTAACTTTTCCAAGGGGTGCATATCTTGAAGGGTCTCTTATGGGTGACCTACGGAAAGGCTAATTAGTAGAAGGTCTTTCGATAAGTGTCCTAGCAATAAAGAGAGACAGATGTAAGGAGGAAGGAGACAGGTTAAATTTACCCATGGTAAAACTAGGAAAAACTGATGAGATTAATATGCAATTGCATACAAAGTGCTTATGAAAAACAATATTATCACTTACAGAGTTGGTAAGATGTTAATGACAAAATGTTATACTGAACTGCATGATACTAATACAAATCTATTTTGTTAAAATGTTGCGGGTCACCATTAAAAGACATTTTTGCATGTTGATAAACTCTGGTGTAAGAGGGAGCTCTTAAAATATTATCAATTAACATTGCAGTTAAGTTTACATTTCAAGAGTTACAGGGTATGCACTGTTCCCAGGGAAATTATAAGATTTGCTGAATATGTAATGTAGGGTAATGCCAGCATTTAATGAGTTTATGTTTACTAAGCTGGGTTCCTGTAGTTTAGCAAGAAAGGAAAAACAAGTGATTTTTAATCTTATAGCGAGGAAGGTGTCTTGCCTAATATTGTTAATTTGAAATGTTTTAATGTAACAGATTGTTAGTGTTTTATTTTACTCGGAGTAGATGATCATTCATTTCATGGTTGCTACTATTATAGCAGGTGTATTTAAGGCCACTGCTTAACATTTCTTACCATTGGAAATTGAAAAACATGGAGTAAATACAATTGAATAAATCGGATTCAAACAAATAACCTTCCACACAGCTGTGCAGGGAAACTCTTTGGGGTATTCTTCATTAGAAGGGTACGCTCGAGTGGTTTTGGCTGCATGAGTTCATCTGATACAAAGTGCTTATTCCCCCATAGAGATTTCTGTTGTCAATGTGCTAATTTCAAGTACCTGATTTGTGTTAAATAAATATTTCTGAATGAATCATATTTTTGAGGAAATTGAATGATATAGTGTACAGTGGTGTCCACTTTATTCATGCAGTAACCGTGGTGAGAACACAAGAAGAGTGTGCCAACAAAATGCATGGTGTTTTGTTACTGATTGGTCACACATAAATGCTTTAAAACATTTAATTGTGTCAATGTGTTTCATAAAAAGAGTGAGAGACTGGTGTATTTTTATGTGGCTGGCTTGGCAAAATCAGTACACATTTGTCCCGGAAGAATAAATAACTTTTAGTCTCCCTTGTATCTTGCATGATTTATATTAGAATGCATAATATTAGCTTTCTACAGGGACACAGGGGTTTCAACTATATGGGAACAATAAAATAGTTACATTTTTAAGCACTATCACCAAGCCATATAATCTGCTTGTCCATGTGCAAACAACTGAATCGATTGATGGAGATGTTAGAACGTGCCTCTTTTTCCATGGTCACCCTCATTTTTTATGGACTGATGCTGCTGTTTTATTTTACTTTGTGCACTGGGGTACTTACTGCTATCAAGTCCCCAGTGCAAGTGATCTGATACCAAAAACATACTGAATTGGCTAACACTTCATTGAAATGTGTAATTGTTCTATAACTCTCCAGTATATGGTGCCCAAAGTACACCTACGGCATGGAACGTTAAATGTCACCTAAGGACTAAGCACTACTGTGCCATTCACTATTGTGACTAGGCAAATAGGTCTCCAAGCCTGACAAAGCAGCCTGGCAGCTACAGTTTAAAACTGCAACGGACCCGTCAAAATAAACCCTTTTTAACAGGAAAAAACATACTTTTACATATTATTTAGTAGCCCCTATTTATGCCTTGTAGCCCAAATGGCTGGGTGTGTGGTATTTAAACTTAATGTAACGAGATGAGGCGAATTTTCACCCCAAACCAATTGCACAGCTTCGAACTGCCTCCTTGGCGAATTCATTCATCTGTTCAACCATCAATTAATCATTTTTATCAATTTAATCCAAAGCTTTTCCTTTACTTCATCCTTTTTGGCTAGTTTTACGCTCTACATGTGGAGTTCATACGGCTTTTATCCAAATTTCTCATGTTTAAATTGTGCCCATCCGAGCCTCTTGTAAAAACACGACTGATGCCATGGTTCGTTCCAAGCAGTGTTTATTAATAGCCCAATGCATTTCGGGCGGAATACGCCCTTCATCAGGGGACACTGCTCTGGAAGTTTTCAGCGCTACATTCTCCCGTTTTCGAAATGATATCTTTTCGAAAACGGGAGAATGTAGCGCTGAAAACTTCCAGAGCAGTGTCCCCTGACGAAGGGCGTATTCCGCCCGAAATGCATCGGGCTATTAATAAACACTGCTTGGAACGAACCATGGCATCAGTCGTGTTTTTACAAGAGGCTCGGATGGGCACAATTTAAACATGAGAAATTTGGAAAAAAGCCGTATGAACTCCACATGTAGAGCGTAAAACTAGCCAAAAAGGATGAAGTAAAGGAAAAGCTTTGGATTAAATTGATAAAAATGATTAATTGATGGTTGAACAGATGAATGAATTCGCCAAGGAGGCAGTTCGAAGCTGTGCAATTGGTTTGGGGTGAAAATTCGCCTCATCTCGTTACATTGTTTATTTAAGTGCCAACAGGGTAAGGCACTATACCAATGCTGCACGCATTTCACTCACAGGAATGAAAGATAAGTTTGATAAAGTTGAATATAAGGGCGTGCATCCCGATTTCCTGCAGTATTTAAACTTAAGACACATAGAAATTTAAAGTTAACATGGCCTTATAGTGACTAGCAACCAAAAGCTATTTTCGCTGTAGCAAGGCCAATTGTATCATAGAGAAATAAAAAACTGGGATGCACTATTACAATTCATAATGCCATCTGCAGTTTGGAACCAGTTAGAAATGCCATTCTTGAACTCTTTATGATATTTAATAAAAGCCTAATTCACTGTTGAAAGCAGATTTGTGATACATGGTGGGACCCTTTTACAAACGCCGAGTGTGCTTCCCGGCTGTTTGTTGGACCTTTGGGCGTTTTATCTGCATTTCCTGGAGCAACTGCTAGCCGCACCCGCTCCGCGGGTGCCGGGTCACCGCCAGAGACCTCGGGGCTGTTGGGAGCACTCTCGGCTCGCAGCCTAGGTGGAATCATTCACCTTTACCATCACGGTCACCGGAAGACCTGGGGCGGAGTACTAGTGGCGGCGCAGTAGCAGGGACTCGCTCTACCAGGAGTCCCTGCTCTCTCAGCACACCTGACGCGTGCTGTCCTGCTGCCCTGCCCACAATCCGCTTCACGGTGTGTAAAGCGACGCCCCTTTCCGCTGTGCGGTAGCACGCCGGGATAAGCCCGGGACAAGGTCGGGCCATCTGTGGCCATCAGGGGCCAGAAGAGGCCGGGACGGGCCACCCCTCTTGGTCGCAGGATTAAGGTTTCTTCTGTTGCACTGACCATGGCTTCAGGCACGCGATCGACTAAATCGCGTAAAGTTAGAGGGGATCCAGTGACCGGAACCATGGAGCAATTTATCACTCGGGCGTTTTCTATTGTGGAAAAGGAGATTGCCTTGACAGAACACAGACTATCCAGAAACTCGCTAGGCTTGCCAGAAAAACGTTCTTCTATGGGCAACCTGGCTCTGGTCCCTTCACCTGCCCACTCTTCAATCCCTGTACTTGCAGAAGAAGTACCACCTAATGTTGAGGTTGATGAGCGGGTTTCAAGGATCAGGGCTAGTCTTGATAGATTGTCGTCTATCGCTAATGGTAAAACCCCACCGCCTATTCCTGCCCCCCTGGTCTCTTGTAGCATAGCGCCCTCTACCCCTATCAATATTAATAGGGTTGCTGTAGAATCTGCGGTAAATATAGGGAATGCCGCTTGGGTCGGTACTAATCCTGACACTATTGTTCAGGACGTGGCAGTCTTTGGGGAATCCCCTTACACTATACCGCGCAAAAGGAAACGTCCTCCTAGTCCACGGAAGGGTAATACTTCTAAACCCTGTTGTAAGTCCAGAAGGAAAGCTGTAGCTAATGGGGGCTTTAGTAACACTTTTAGCAAACTAGGGATAGATCTTCTTAAATCCCAGGTGGCAAGGGGGAAGAGTTCTTGTGCCCAGGATTCTATCCCCGGTTCCTCACAGAACACAGCGCTCCAGACTCCTCTGGGTGATTCCTCACTTTTGAACAGTGTTGAATGCTTACTAAAATCACTGGCTTCACCTATTATGGATAAGATGGAGGGGCTCTCTAGACGGGTAGACTCTATAGAGCAAACCATGCTGGATGTCTTCTTTTCCATTAAATCACTGATTAAGCTTCATTCAAAACTTTGTGCAGAAGATAGGGCAGGAACGGAAGGAAGTGGTGCCACCCATAAGCCAGCAACTTCTACCCAGGTGCCTATTGTAACCTTGGGCCGCCAAGATCATTCCCCTGGCCCTCTGCCCTCAATTCCTCCAGGCACCCGGAATCGCGTGATCACAGCTGCTACAATCCACTCGCACCCTAAGACAGTGAGCCCTCTTGCCCGAACCTCTGAGAAGGCTGTATCGGGCAAAAATCCCTCAACTCCCCCCCCCCTTTGGTTACACCTAATAGCCAGTCTGTATCACCCAGTCCCCTAGCAGCTCCCCTGGTAGTTGCTCCCTCTTTAGTTGCCCCTAGGGCGACTCCTGCAGTCACGCCCCTAGCCCAGACACAAGCACGGAAAAATAAGCAGGCTCCCTCAGCAAGTCTTCCTCCGGGGTGTCAGCCATTTCTTGTTGTCTTAACAGGGGTTCCAGCCCTCAAAACAGGGGAAAATGAGTCTTTTGAGAATCTAAAAAATAAAACTTCCTTCTGGCTCAGGCAAAATAGACCCCTCCCAGGTTACATTGATGGGAGGATCATCAACGTCAGACGGGTGGGGTGGGTTGGAAATAGGCACAAAAACCTTAAGGATGACTGTGTATTGGTGAATTTCAGGGACCCAAGAGCTGCAGGGCTGATTAACAGGCAAGTTAGCCATTATGATTCTAATGGTATACAGACAAGGGACTTGGGATACTTTTATCGTCCCCTGCCTACTGTGTGACAAATCAGCCATCCTTAGAAGGGGGAAGAGGGGTGTGGTACCCACGACATGCAACTCTAGGCACTGATAGAATGGATGGGAACCACCCTCAAACCTTTAGTCCACATGGGTGGGGATATCGACTTACTAATCCAGCCTCTTCGGATTCATTCTCCCATTCCCCTGTTTTAGCATCTAATTGTTGCGATTCAGTGGGACTAAGCACTGCAGCAGGGGCTAATGTGGGAGCTCCTAAGAGCCCTTTTAGTTCTGGTTTGGATGAACAAAGTAATGATGTATCTCTGACTAGAGGCACAGGTATCCACGATCCACTAACCCCCGTTTTGAAAATAGTAAGCTGGAATATTGCGGGATTGAGCCGCAACCTTGACCTCCCTGACTGGACTTCTTTCATGGGAGCCTTTGCAATCTGTGCATTCCAAGAAACGTGGTCACTAACCCCGCAGTATAGAGTAGGTTCTACTTCTTACTTTGTACCTGCAAGTATCTCTGAATCACGTAGAGGCCGGCCATCGGGCGGGCTACTGATCTGGGTAGATATTGCGTTGGGTCTCCAAATTAAGGTGCATTGTCCGAAATCCCCCGATCTACAGAGGCTTTCGCTTAAGAGTTCAGGGAGTGGTATTTGCCTAGAACTCTTTAATATCTACACCAGAGGGGACTCAGGTAGTGCCATATCTCCCACACTGCTTGTCCTAGATTCAGAGCTAAGGGACTGCCCTCCCAACTCTCTCATTCTTTTAATGGGGGACTTTAACTGCACTTATGGGCCTTTGTCGCATGAGGATATTTTAGACCTCAGTGAGGAAGACTCTAGGAAAGGTATTCCCTCCCTCAACCTACCCCCGTAAAAAGGTGGACACCAAGAGTTGTGCAACTAAACGCCCTGACACTTGAATTTGGGCTGATAGCCAGCAATGGGAGAACAACCTCAGATCCCAATGGGGCTCATACCTTCAATAGGGTGGGATCCACCTCAAGAATTGACTATATACTTCTTAGTCTAAACCTATGGGCCCATCTTGTTGATATGAAGGTTGCTGCAACAACTGACAGCGACCATAATCCCCTGTGCCTGTCCCTTACCCCCGTATGGAAACCTAGGGGATGCCCTGCGAGAGTGTCCACCCCATCAGCTGTGAGGGAAACCAATGAGGTAATTCCTGCTAACTGCCTGAGGCGCCTGAAGTGGGATAGGGTAGCCCTGGATCCCCTTAAGATTACTAACATTGGGGAGATTATGTTGAACGCCATGTCAGAGCTTGGACAAGGCACACTAAATCCAGGGGATATTTCAACCCTATTCTGCAAAACCACTAGTCTAATAGGGGATTTGTTTACTGTGACAAGGAAAGCGAGGCAGGCGAACGGGCAATCCCGTGCAGCAAACAAAGAGGGCTGGTATACACCGGCCTGTCGGGCGGCCAAAAAAGCTGTCATTACAGCGGTTAAACAGGGGGAAGGGGCTACCATAACCTCTAAGCGGAAACTGTATAAAGCAGCGTTAATTATGACGCGCAGGGATTGGGAGGATGTCTTCTGGGCCAAGTTAAAAACAGCTAGTGGGGAAAAGAATGCCAGAGGCTTTTGGACCCTCATAAGGGAGAAATCGAGACCCACCGATTCCCTTATTACCTGTAACATTTCTGAAGAAGCCTGGTTTAGTCACTTCTCCAAGTTGTATAATGTCGGGGAAGGGTTTGAGCTAGACTTTGCAGGTATTGGTCCCTCCCCTGATACAACCCCATGTAGCGAGACCGCTTTCACGCCTAAGGAAGTAGAAAGGGTTGTGACCAGTTTAGTCCCTCTCAAAGCCGCAGGTCCTGATGGCATACCGGGGGGGATCTACTCCGGAAGAATCCTGTTGAATGGGGAATCCTAATCGCATCCCTTCTCAATGCTTCTGCTGAAGGTGCCCCCCTACCTGATTCTTAGATGGGCGCCGAGGTTGTCCCGATTTATAAAAAAGGCAGTCGAGAAGACCCTGCGAACTACCGGCCTATTAGCCTTATTGATTGCTCTCAAAAAGTGGCCGGCAAAGTCGTATTGGGCCGTCTCCTGGACTGGATTGATGACAATGATATTTTGTCTGACCTCCAAGCCGGGTTTAGGGCAGGTACAGGAACAATCGAACAGTCACTGCGCCTATTGATGTTGTACTGGAAGGTGGTAGTGCTAGGGAAGGGAAGCTTGTACCTAGCCTTCATTGATCTGCGCACTGCGTTCGATTTAGTTCCACGCCAACAACTCTGGAGGATATTACAAGAGATGGGTATGCCTCACTACCCTTTGTCCCTTATAGTCAGGCTCCACACGTCCAAGTTTGCCCAGGTGCGTTGGGGGACACAGGGCCAGAAGACCGGGCGTATTGAGGTCGGCAGAGGAGTCCGCCAGGGTTGCGTACTCGCTCCCACTCTTTTCTCCCTTTACGTAAACGGGGTAGTTGACCATCTGCTGTCAGCTCCTGCTGACGCTCCCCGTTTAGCTGGGCAGCTTGTACCCACTCTCCTATTTGCGGACGACACTCTGCTGATCTCAAAGTCACCCGCTGGTCTCCAGCGCTTGTTGTCCAGCTTTGAGCTTTTCTGTAACTCAAGGGGGCTCAAAATAAATACAGATAAGACCAAATATCTCATCTTAAATCCCCCCAAAAAACTGGGTGCCCCACCATTGCTGGATAACGCCCCTCTGGAACGTACTAGGGAGTTTGACTATTTGGGGATTCGTCTGGTTGACTCCATGAAGTGGGATAGCCACTTAAACAAAATGCTCCTCAACCATAAGAGAATCACTGGAACATTGCAGAAAGAGCAGAGGGCATCTTCAATGAAGCCAATAGGCACGGTTCTTGAGATTTATGCAGCAAGAGGAGTTAGCTCTGCGCTTTATGGTGCTGAGCTCCGGGGAGCATTGAATATGAGTCAGCTCACCCTGTCGGAAAACAACTTCTTCAGAAATCTCATGAGCCTTCAAGCACCTGCCCCTACTATTCTGCTTCAATTGGACTTGGGTTGTCATACCATCGAGGATCAGGCAAGGCTTCGCCCCCTTCTTTTGTTATGTTATGTTATGTTATGTTAATAACTTTTATTCGGCGCACAGCTGCCCCAGCGAAGGGGCGTCCTGGCGCCTGATCGAGTACCACAACACAACAGATCAATGCTGGAAAGAGAGGGAATCAGTCAGCGGAGGCAAACAGGTGGGTTTTTATAGCGCGTCTGAAGAGAGTCAGGCTATTTAGGGCACGAATATGGACAGGGAGGGAGTTCCATAATCCAGCCGCCAAAACACGAAAGGAGCAACCTCCCATCCTACTCAGTCTGAACCTAGGCTTAATCCCCAGATGAAGAGATTCCGACCTGAGAGACCGCGTGGGGACATAGAGAGAGACAAGGCCCGCAAGGGCAGGAGGAGAGGAGAGTTTCAGGATCTTAAATGTCAGACAGAGAGCCTTGAATTTGATTCTCTGTCTGACCGGCAGCCAGTGAAGGGAGGTCAGGACTGCAGAGACAGAACAACGTCTCGGGAGGCCAACAATGGCCCGCGCAGCGGCATTCTGCACCCTCTGCAGCCTAGTGGCCTCAGCCTGATTTACTCCAAGCAGCAATGCACTCCCGTAGTCCAGCCGAGAAAGGATGGAGGCCTGGACCACCAGTTGCCGAGTAGGAGGGTCAAAGAATTTGAGGACTGGTCTCAGTCCTCGCAGAATACCATAGCAGGTAGCTGCAATCTTCTTTGTGTGGCTGGTAAAAGAGAGGTTAGGATCCAGCCAGGCCCCCAAGTTCTTAACTTCGGCCGCTGGGATGGGGGACACCCCCAACTCAGGAGGCCACCACTGATCTCCCCAAAGCTCCGCCTGCTTCCCTAGAATCAGGACCTCGGTTTTCTTGGCATTTAGCTGTAAGCAATTACTACGCATCCAGTTCGCCACAGCTATAAGTCCTGCACGGAATCTGGGCGCAGTCACCTCAGGGTCCCCACTGAGTGTCACCGCCAGCTGCGTGTCATCGGCATACGATGTCATGGTTAAGCCACATTGTCTGACGACAGCAGCCAGCGGTTTCACATATAAGTTGAACAAAGTGGGGCTCAACGCAGAGCCCTGAGGGACTCCCAGTCCCAAAGGATGGAAAGAGGACTGACCAGGTGGAATGGCCACTTTGAAAAACCGGTCCGAGAGGAAAGAGCGGAACCATTGAAGAGCCTTCCCCTCAATACCCACTTCCTCCAGGCGCCGCATCAAAATGTCATGAGACACCGTGTCAAACGCGGCGCTCAGGTCTAACAGGAGGAGCGCCGCTGTCTGCCCCGCATCCAGCACTGAACGCAAGTGCTCGGTCATGAAGAGCAGAGCAGTTTCAGTGCTGTGTTGTGCGCGAAAACCATTCTGACTCTCGTCAAGAATATCATTACGAGAGCAGTGGGCAGACAAGATGGAGTTCACGTGTGCCTCAGTGACCTTGGCGGTCCAGGGCAGAGGGAGATGTGGGCCCGTATCTGGAGGGTGAAGTCTCTCACCAGCTATGCAGAGGGCCTACGGGAAATCTTGGACTCATCGAGCTGGGCCAAAGTGAGATGGCTTAGAGACATTAAAGCCCTCCTTCTGAACTTAGGATTGGGCGAGTCATGGGAACAGAGGTCCGCTCCACCTAAGTCAACACTTAAAAAAATGTACTGGTCCTGGATTACTGAGAAAAGGAACACCAAAACGAACTTGTGCAGAGCAACCAGGTCCTTTTTGTTGATTAAGGATGCCCCATCACGTGAGATTTACCTAGACATCATCTCAATATCCTGGGACAGAGCATTATTTTTTAAATTTAGAACTGGATCTTTGCCAATCAGGGAATCTACCTCCTGTTGGAAGCCGCCCTACCAAACTGTTTCGTCTTGCCCATTTTGCCCTACTAGGCCAGAATCCATCGGACATATGTTCTTTGAATGCCCTGCCTATAAATTGCCTCGTCGCAAATGGATTAAGCCAGTATGCTTGATACTGGGGGCTAGGCGGTGTGCCGACGCACTGAGGATTCTCCAGACAGATACCTGTGTTTTAATTGTTAGTGCTGTAGCCAAGTTCTTAGGGTGGACTTGGCGCATAAGGTCAAAGTGGCTTAAGCAAATTGTTTAATTAGGTCTCGTTTAGAGACAGTTTTAGATAACTTATTACCCAACCGTTATGTAGCGTTTCTATAGATAATTATCCTCACGGGGGGGATTCTTAACTTTTTAACATTTTAAATTGCGGGCTGTTTTAGATAAATGTTATTGTTTCTTACTCTGTCTGCTTTTAGGTTTAAAGCATTTTATTAAGACAAAAGAATACGGGGAGAGGGAACAGGAGGTTAGGGTTACATACAGTACAATAAAAGAAAAATCGTCGTATCAGGAGCGTTTTCGTGGAACAGTTCGTTAGGCCAGAGGAGAAGCAATGGTAGATGAAAAAATGAAATGCAACTTATATCTCCACTCTGCGCATATCCAGCATCCCAAATCTAATCAGAGAAGGCAATGGAATTAACACAGAAAAGCACAACCCATCCCCCTCTAGAACCCCCGCCCCAAGAAAAAAAAACAACTCCCCAACTCCCCCCAACCCCCCCGTTCAATGGCCCATTACCAATACTACCCGCCCCAGAGCCACACCCCCCCCACCAAGAACCCGCCCCCCACTTATCCTAGTCTGCCGGAGTCACCGGCGGCGTCAGCCTCAGAAGCCTGAGGTACCTCGGGCAGGTGAGCTCTCTGAATTCGGTGGTTAGCAGCGCAAGGAAGGGTTGCCACAGCTCATCAAATTGGTCTATCTCCCCCGCCACCGTAAGCGACAGTTTCTCCATACCCAACACGTGCCAGAGTCTATGTAACCAACCCGTGATGGAGGGGACAGTGGTGGTTCGCCAATGGATAAGGATATTCTGGACCGCAGACCCCAGCGCGATTGCGATCTGCCTGCCCCTGCGGGACTTCAGCGGATACATTAGGCCATTAGGGAGGCCCAATAAGACATACGCCGGAAAGCGCGGGAGCTCAATTTCAAAGTGCTTATCCACCTCATCCAGAACCTCCTTCCAATAGGCGGTCAGCAAGGGACAATCCCAAAGAATATGTGAGAGGGTCCCCACCTGTCCGCAACCCCTCCAGCACCCCCTATCAGTGTGCCTATGCATCTCATACAGTCTCTCCGGGGTGTAATACCAGTACGTGGACACCTTGGTGAATGTCTCCGTAAGGCCGGTATGGTACGCAGAGTGTCTTGCCCGGTGTGCGATCTGGTCCCATTCCTTGTGGCTGAGTGTCCTGCCCAGTTCCCTGTGCCATCGTTCCCTCCCCGGGTTATAATAGTGGAACAGTGGGGGCTGTAGATGCTTATAAAGATCAGTAATCAATTTAGCATCAGAGGTTCGGGTCACCAACCACCGCTCATACGGTGTGATTGGACGATCAGCGGTGTCTCGCACCTGGGGCTGGAGGGCCCAATGTTGGACCTGCATGTAGCGTAGTCTATCCAACTCCGTCAGGCCGAATTCCTGCCGAAGCTGCTGAAAGGGAACCACGCCATCCGGCCCATATACCTGAAAGAGCGCCCGGCAGCCCGCAGTCCTCCAATGGGAAAAAGCGCCCGGCTCCATCCCCGGGGAGAAGTCAGGATTACCCACAATGGGTGTAAATGGCGAAGGAAAGGTGGTAAGGTCCCGAGCCTCGCAGACTGCGTCCCACACCCTCAAGGGGACCCGCGTAACGAAGGAAGCGTAAAGGTTGGGAGGCCGGTGAGCACGGCGCAAGAATGGAACCTCTTGTAGGGTGCGGCCCGCCACCGCCTGGTCCTGAAAAAGCCAATGCTTGTCGGACTCCCACCTGCTCCACTCTACAAGGTATCGTAGCTGCGCCGCCTGAAAGTACTTACGGAGGTCCGGAATACCAAGGCCCCCTGCTTCCGGGGCAAGCGTGGAGAGGACCCTCTTCATCCGCGGCTTGCGGCCTTGCCAGACAAAGCGGGAGATGTCGGCCTGCGCTTGTCGAATCCAGCCAATGGAGGCTGGAGAGGCAGGGCTCGGAAAAGATATAAGATCTGGGGCAATACCGTCATCTTAACCGCCGCGATCCTTCCCAGCCAGGATAGTAGGCCCAGCTCCTCCCTGATCTTTTTACTGAGAGAAGTGTAATTGGCCGCCATCATCGCTGGCAACTTGGGTGCCAATAAGATCCCCAAGTATGGTACAAGGGACGAAGACCACTGCATAGGGAAGAGTCGCTGAAGGTCCCTCCTAGTGTCCGCAGCCAAAGACACATCTAGAGCCACCGACTTGCTCATGTTCATTTTAAAGCCGGCCACACGTGCAAAGGCATCCAACTCGTGGATGCAGGCGGGTAAGGACCTCCTAGGGTCGTCCAAGGTCAGCAGGACATCGTCCGCATAGAGGCTGACCGTGTGGACATACTGGCCCATCTTGATCCCAATAGCATCCGGATTGTGGCGGATCCTTTGGGCGAACGGCTCCATGTAGAGAGCAAAAAGGAGTGGAGAGAGGGGGCAGCCCTGCCTCGTGCCGCGCTCGATTGCAAAGCTACGGGAGCTACACCCGTTGACTCGCACCGACGCTGAAGGATACTTATAGCAGTTGAAGACCATAGTGCGGAATTTGTCGCCAATTCCCAATTTCCTGAGGACCAGCTCGAGATACGGCCAATGAACCCTATCAAAGGCCTTCTCAGCATCAACTGCTAGCAACATCCGCTCCCCCGGGATCCGCGAGGCCTTCTCTAAGACGTGCGTCACCCGCTTGGTATTGTCGACCGTCTGCCTGCCGGGCACAAAGCCAGCTTGGTCCGCCTCAACCAAACCGGGGAGGTGCAGGGCCAGCCTGGATGCCAGAATCCCCGTGTACAGCTTGAGGTCGACATTTAGAAGCGAGATGGGCCTATACGAACCGCATAAAGCCCGGTCCTTCCCGGGTTTCGGAATCACCGAGACCGTCGCACTCAGGAGATCCGGTGGGATGGCTCCCGGGTCGGAGAAGGAGTTAAATAGCCGAGTTAAGACAGGGGCCACAACTGGGCAAAAGGTCTTATAAAACAGGGACGTGTAACCGTCCGGGCCCGGGGCCTTCCCGTGCTTCAACCGGGCTATAGCGGAAATCACCTCCTCAACGTGAATATCCTGCTCCAGATATTCCGCCTGAGCGGGATCCAGACCCGGAAGGGGCACCGACTCTAAATATTCCTCGGTGTCCCGCGGCGAGGAGGGCTCCCCAGCGTACATGGCCTCATAGAAACTGCAGAAGGTCTCCGCCACCTCCGCGTCTCCGGAAATGGCCACCCCGTCTGTACTCAAAAGTTCCTTCACTACGTTACGCTGTTGCGCGACCCAAAGGCGATGTGCCAGGAGCTTGCCGCACCTGTTCCCCCCTGTGTAATAGGCATGTTTCAAGCGCAAGGCAGCGTATTCCGCCCTATCCAGGTCCAGCGCCGACAGAAGCTTCCTTGCCGCCTTCAGCTGCCTCCAAACCCTCGGAGCTCCCGTACGGCGGTGGACCTGCTCAAGCTCCCGAACCTGAATAGTCAGTTCATCCCTCTTCCGTTGCCGTTCCCTATTTTCCGCCGAGGAGATGGAGATGAACTCCCCCCGAAGAACCGCCTTCAATGCAGCCCACTGTGTCGCTAGTGAAGTGTCGGTATTACTATTGTGTGTCTGATAATCCTGTATGACCTCTTCAATACGTTTCACTACCGTCTTCTTGTGTAAAAGGGTGTCCCTTAGGCGCCACATCCCCCGAGAGGGGGAGGCCGCCGGCCACGCAAACGCGCCAGTAACCGGCGCATGGTCAGACAGAGTCAGGACCCCAATGTCCGCCGCTGTAGCAGCGGCACGCATCGGCCCACTAACCAGAAGATAATCCAACCGTGCGTAGGTTCGATGCGCATGCGAAAAATAGGAGTAGTCCCTATCCGTGGGGTGCATGGAGCGCCAAAGGTCGTGTAAATCCATGTCTGCAATCCGGGCCTTCACAGCCTGGGAAAGTTCTCCAGTCTGTGGAAACCGCTGTGCCGATCTATCCGATGTGGAATCAAAGACGATATTAAGGCCCCCCCTAGGATAACATGTCGATCAGGAGAGGCAGTGACATCCACCAGTACTGAGTCCAAGAAGCGTTCCTGGTGGTCATTCGGGCTATAAACAGAGCCAACTGTAAACGCTATACCTCCCAGGCGGAGGCGATATGCCAGAAGCCTCCCCTTCTGCTCAGCATATTTATATAACACCTCCCCCCTAAAGGAGCTCGCTATGAGAATGGCCACCCCAGCGGTTTTGGTCGCAGCAGAGGAGAAAAACTGGGTGGGGAACTTAGCAGAGCGCAGTCTATGGCAGTCACTGGACAATAAGTGGGTCTCCTGCAAAAGGCAAATGTCAGCCTGCGTCCCCTCAAGCAGAGACAAAATCGCCCTGCGCTTAACAGGATTGTTCAGTCCCTTAACGTTAAGGATCACCACCTTCAGGGACGACATGTCTCCCAGGGACCAGGAACGCTATGCTGCGGGCAAGGAACCAGAGGGCGGGGGGCGCGGGGCGGCCGCGTGGGACAGGCCAGAGCAGGCCAAGCGTGGGCATGGACAACATCGGACGGGACTTCCCCAATTCTAGAACAACACCCAACCCCACCCCAAACACACCCATGGCAACTAGCCAAATCAAAACTCAAACAACCCATTGTCTCAGTCAAGCCCCAAAGCGGGCAAGTCCGTAGAAAATAGAAAAGTGGCCGTCCGGCCACTCACCTGCGCCCGCTCCCCCCGTCCCCCCCAGCCCCAAACCTGGCATCGAAGAAGCTATGTTCATCTCCCCCACGGAGTGAGTCTAGGCCGTCAAGGCCACGCCGTTGGAGTCGGCTAAGTCCCTGGCTGCTGCCCTCAAGGCACCGGCCATGTCCGCCCTGATGGTAGGGGAATCAGGACGCCCAGCGCTCGCCGTCGACCGTCTCCTCACTGATCTCCGTCGGCCCCTTCTCTCTGATCGCCTCCATGACGGTTGGCTCCATCCTCCTCTGTGGCCGTGAGCCCCAGGACACCGCAAATGTCTTGCAAAGAGCGTAGCTGATGCAGCACTCCATTCCAGCGAAAGATCAAGCGGAAGGGGTGCCCCCAGGAGTACGGCGTCTCCTGTTCGCGCAAGAAGTCGGTGGCAATCCTGAAGGACCTGCGCTTCTGCAGTGTGATGGCAGACAGGTCCTGATAGAGCGCCACAGGCCGCTCCCGGAAAGTCAGTAGCTGTTTCCTACAGGCTTCAGACATGATGCGCTCCTTCAGTGGGAAGTCGGGCAGGAAAGCGAAGATGTCCGGCGGGGGCGCCGATGACTGGCGCTGTCGACCAACTCTGTGAGCTCTATCAATGCGGATAGGGAAGTCCGCGGCCTCCCCCAGGATCTCCCGGAACAAGTCCTGCAGATAGCCCACCAGGTCAGTCCCCTCGTCCGCAGACTGCACACCACGCACTCGAATGTTATTTCTCCTTGACCTGTTCTCAAGGTCCTCGGAGTGGGCCTGGAGTTCAACGCACTGCTCCCGGAGACGGAGAACGTCCTGTTGTAAGTGGACAATCTCATCGTCCCGGCGTTGGGCCGCCGTCTCCACCGTCTCAACCCGTTCACCGAGGCCCTCCACCTGTCTGCGGACCTCACGGACCTCACTAGCCACTTCCCGCTTCAGCGTCTGGAAGTCCTCTCTAAGGGAACCGAACAGTTCTTCCATGAAAGATCTCGTGACAGGAGGTTCCCCCGCAGGCGCGTCCGCCGAGGCCCGGGAAGACCCCGGCGACGGCTGTGCTCTGTCCCGTAGCTGCTGGGCCCTGCCAAGCTTATCCGGCAGGGTGCGGTCCCCCTTCTTCGAACCACCTCTTCCAGACATTCCAAGCGCCTCAACTGCAGAGTGGGCACAGGCCCGACCGCTCCGGGGAATGTCCAACCACCAGCAAGCACTCGATATGGGGAGCTCCCGGCAGGACCGAGGAGCTGCGCCACAGACGACAAAATGGCGGGTCGGTCCGGGCACTACAAGCCGTGGGCACCCAGTCGGGATGGCATCTGGAACCTACACTGGGGGGGCCCCGGCCAGTACGTTCCACAGGGAGATAGCTGTGCAGAGGCGGAGGGCGCAAGAATCCGCCGCCAAGGGACTCCGGAGGAGGCCAACGACACCGACCTCTCGAGGACAAAATGGCGGCTGGGTGGGGCCAAGCAGATCTCCCGAGCCCGGCGACACCACCGGGCCACACCAGAAACCAGGCAATCCGAAATGTTCCACAGCCGGGGCTGCACGGTTACTTAGAAGAGTCAGCAGATCCGGCCCCGGCCTCAAGCCGATCGCCCTCCGATCCCGGGACCGGGACCCTCGCCATGCAGGATGTCACCGCCTCAAGTCCAAGCGCCAGAGCGCGCACTCAAAGTCCTCTGCATAGCGGGCCCCCCAGCCGGTAGCTCTCCTTCGATCTCCGTCGATCGCCGGGACGGTCTCCACCCAGATCGCCAACTTTCAGACCTAGGCCCAGCCAAGGCGCATGGACAGCACTCCGATACGCTCCGCCTCCCGGGCGCTCCGTCGTCTCTCTATCTTCGATCGGTCTTTTCAGGCGCTTCCACCGGAGCGATTAGGGCCAAAGCGGCATCAATGCGTGCACCAGGTTCTCCGCCACACTCCTCTCATCCGCTGAGCATCAGCGGGGGGAGAAAAGCTGAAGAAAAGGGCTCGAGCCTAGTCGGGCTGGAGGAGCTGCGGGAAGAAGCGTCCGCTCACCCCGCCATCTTGGCCACGCCCCCCTCTGTCTGCTTTTAAAGATATAATTATATCGAAATAAAGCTCCTTTGACTTGACTTGATACATATTAAGGATGATGTACTTTTAGAAAGTTACCATTTTCCTCCCTGACGCCTCCGGGGGGTAATTTGTATTGGCATCCAACTGCCAAAATCATAATGAAGAGCACAAACCGCTCCTGAAGGACCAGAGACAAAGGCTTGGATGTGGATTGGTCTTTCCGCTCCTTTGGCAGGATGACCATCAGAGCAGTACCCAGATACCTAATTTTCTTCAAAGGGGTCTACCCAGTCACAGACTGGCACCTGCACAGGCCCATTTCTTGTTCCCACAGGGAGCAGAGCTGCCCCTAAACGGCTTTGAACTGGCCACAGAGGAGGGGTAGCTCATTTTCCTGGCCACACCTCAGTAGTGAGAAAAAGGGCAGAAAGGGTTCACCACTTTGGATTTAGGCAGAAAGAGCCACAGGGAGATTGTAACAGAGCACACAAGGACTGCTGCAAACATGGGTAGTTACTCCTAGGAACTTCTTTGGTAATGGTTAGCGAGGGGCCAGGAAACACCCCCAAGCTAGAGCGAAGCATCAATGGGGCATCTCCTGGCACTCTCCTCAGAACACTCTGGAACTGTGGATGAAGAGAAGAAGGACTACACTTGCCGTTTGACACCTGTGGAGAGATCTGAAGGACTGGACCTGCTCCCACTTGTACCCAGGAAACAGAAGTGGACTCCAAGGGTCAGGTGGCTATCCTTCTGTGTAACCGACAGGGCAAACCAAAACAGGCTGCTAGAGTAGTGCTTCCCAAACTTTTTAGAAGCAAAACCCAATTGTTAGAACAACAAATGTTTGTGACCCACCAGGCTTTAAATGGACATGAGGCAGGCAATTTTTTAATGCAACAAAAGCATTGTGTGGTGGTGCAATTTCATTTACAGACAGCACACTTTCCATTGAAATGGACACAAGAATTGCACAGACATACAGTTTTCCTGATAAAACTATATTGCCCACCAATGACAATGTCTGGAAATAAGGTTTTAGTCAATATTTATCATTTGTCCATTATCAAGTGTCTTGGTTTGTTTTGATCCTATTTAAATCTTTGTTTCCATCACATTTCAGAATTATAAAACATTTACTTCAGTTTTTCTCTCATAACTACTGAATGTGTACAATTCATTTACAGGTATTTACATGTTATTGTATGTTGCAACAAATTATATCCTACAACCTCTCCTTTCACACTCTCTGTGCCTCAGCAAGGATAAGTCACCATGCCTTTCTTTCTCCGACTGAAAAGTGAGAAGAGTTTGTACACTCCAATCTCCGTTGTAAAAGAAAAATAAGCAGCAATTTTTCAGAAGACATAGCCTGACATTTGACCTTTGGCTTCGAAGCAAATACCTGTGAGAAGATAACTACAGCATTAATGGCAAGTTTATTTATTGCTGGTGCTTTTGTGACCCACCAAAACCTGCTCAAGACTTACCAGTGGATCCTGACCCACAGGTTGGGAATCCGTCTGCTAAAAACGTTTGCTCTGGAAAGCCAAGCTCCCAAGAAACACGCGACTATTGGCCTCTGCTGGAGTAAGTCTTGACCCCCACAGCCAAGGGTCCCTGGCGCCCTGGGACCCTTGGCTGTGTCAAAGTGTAGTCCTCCTAACAGTCCTGAAAAACCTGGGACTTACAGATTTTTTGTACTAAAGAACTCCAGAAGACTGGGTCCAGTCAAGGTTCATTGTCACTGGGCTGACGACAAAGGTTTCCCCACTCGAAGCATCTTCACAGCAGCAAATCAAATTCAGCTAGACAAAGAAGGTATCTGGCCTCTGGAGCCCTCCTCTGATACAGCCCACAAACTTGCCCCGCTAGCGAATTTCGAGTTTTGACAAAGAGACTAAAAACAAAGGTAGAAATCTTGACAGTGCAAAGGTGCCAAAAGAATTTCTCCCACTAAGAAATTTCCTGCCATAACCAATGGCTTCACTGGTACCCCGTCCAGCACCTATCCAACATCATGCAGCCCTCTTCCGATACAGACTGTTGCCTGGCCCTGCTGAAGGATTTTGACTTTCAGACAAAGAATACTTTACAAGGCAAAATCTCCAACTGGGTCGAACCTGGTTGGTGGATCCAACCCGTGCTCTACCGCGGCCAGCCTGAAGTCGCCCGTAAGTCCCAAACTACAGCAACCAGTGACTACCGTTGGCATTTTGCACTTTTTGGTTCTATATCTACTCAAAAATTTAAAAATTAAACTCTCCAATACCTCTCAATTGGATTTGTGTCATTTTGGTGTAATTTTGCTCATGAACTTATTCTCTATTTTTAGAAATTGGAATGGGATTTTTATTGTGTTGTATTTTTGACATTTAACAGTTTTGGCACTTATAAATAATTTATACATTTTCTTAAGTTGAAGCCTGTCTGCTCTTTGCTATATCTACCAGGAGTTGATTTCAGGTTTAAATAATTGAAACTGGACAAGATAGTTAGACGGCAAGTGCAGGATAAGTGGTTTTATTTATTTTTTAATTTAATATTACCTATACTGCCGTATTTCGACTTACACCCCCCCACCACACCGCTCTTACCTGTGTGGTCACCACTGACTGCAAAGACTTAGGCCCCAGACTGGTGTCAAAGTGTACTCATCCTAAAGTTTCCTGAAACATGGGACTTCGAAAGGTTTTGCTCTGAGAACCAACTAGGGGCCAGGAGCAACCTGCCAAGCCAATTTGACAAAGGTGCAAGGCGGATGGGTCACAGATGCAGGTTGCTCCAACTACGTTTTTCCCAGCAGCAGCTAATTTGATTTAGAAGGGCCTTGGGGAGAAGGAATCCAGCCTCTTGGAGCCCTATTCAGCAGACTCCTCATCTTTTGAAGGTCCCCCGGGCATCAGACTGGATCTAGAAAGTTTTCAGCAATATCTCTTTGCTCTAGAAGGTGGTGCCATGTGAATCCACACCGACACTGTTGAGCCCTGGAGGTGACCTACAGAACCTATAGATGCACCACTGCCACTCACTGACATCAGTTGCTTTTGATAATGTCCTTAGTACCAAACACAGAGCCCCTAAAGCAAATTGGTAGACCAGTGTGCAGATTCCTAGACTTGAGATCTTATCAATGGACAGAATTCAATCAGAGATTGGGGAGGATGGGAGGGTCGTGTGGCTAAATACAGTCTGTACCAGAAAGAGTGTTTTCAAAGGTAAGTAACTTGTTCTACTGATAGCGGCTTGTGGTAGCGGATTCCTCACCTTTTGAATAGATACCAAAGCAGTACCTATTTGGAGGACGGTCTGTGAATAGACTCAAGCCAATCCTGTGGAACGGAAATAGCAAAATTCCCTTTCGATGGATCGGACTGTCCACACAATAGTGCTTTGTAAACATATGGAGGGACGCCAACGTAGCCACCTGGCAAATACCTGTGACAGAAACTCGTTTAAACCAAAGGGGTTTTGTCCGTTCTGGGATCCTGGCAGGACGTCCAATACATTTTTTCAAACAAGGGGTACCAGGCCACCAATTTCAGTACTGCTAATTAATACTGCAGATTCGAAATACAACGCAATAAATCATTGTACTTTACTTTCATATTTGTATTGATTCAACTTCATTTCAAACTGTTTAATCAAAATTGTATGAAAAACATTTTACAAAAACATATTATAATCAAAAACAAAGACAAAACACTGTTGTATTTGCATCAATTAATTACACCAGTCCAAAATTTCAACAATTGCCTGCCAAAATTCAAATTCTATGTGGCACTATGACAGGCAGGCTGCGGGGAAAATTATTTTTTATAAAAGTTCACTCTCGGGGTATGTTTCAATTATGACACCCTCACTAGAGTCCCATTCAATGTTGGTCCCTCGCAGACAATTAAAAGATGTGCCGACGCGTTTCCAATCCCCTTCTGCATTGGGGGATTATCATCAGGGCTTTAGACCACGGTGTAATCCTTATAGCTTTTGATGGGGTTCTTTTAAAGGTCCATCTTCTGTCCTGGAGTCTTCGTACATCTATTTTGATGACTCCCCACTTGCGTTCGTGTTTCCAGACACGGTCAGCTTAGGACGTTTTGAATTCACACATGGTGAATTGGAAACGCACAAATCTGTCCCAACAACAGGCATATACAGGTGTTGTGGTGGGACACCTAGCTACCAAGATGACATCAGCCACCTATGGTGGAAGACTGAAGGTGTTCACCGGTCGCTGCTCAATCTCCAAGCATGAAGGTGGAGATAGTGAAAACCTGGGTTTAGAACCCTGCCCTACTCCTACAACGGTACAAAAGGACATGGCTATATGCAAATCAGTCTGACCCTGTGTCTTCTCTGGACCGGAAACAAGCTTCCGAGGACCGTTGGACGGAGCATCACCACCCCCCCCTTTTGTACCGCTTTTGGCCGCCATAAGTGTGGCAGGGTATGCTCAGACGTGAGTCCCTTGCTCCCTTTGCCACTGGATTCAAGCAAGCCGGGCTGAAGACGGCTGGAATGCCAGAAACCGGTCCTCGGAAGCTTGTTTCCGGTCCAGGGAAGACATGGCTTGGCAGTTCGGGCTGGACTGTTCCCATGAGGCACAGGGTCAGACTGATTTGCATATAGCCATGTCTGAACTGGGGTGGCAGAGTGGGCTAAAGAACGGTGATGGATTAAACCCAGATCTTTTGACTGGGTGTGAGTGTTTGATTGATTCAGATGCTCTGTCCATCACCACCCCCTTTTGTACTACTCCTACAACAGCAGAGCCTCCCGGAGGGGCAATCTGGGGGAGGACATATGCTCAAGCCCAGATGTTTCAAATACCATACCATCTGTGCCCAATACGGGGCCACTAGGATGACTTGGGCCCAGTCAGTTCTGATCTTCTTGAGAAGTCAGGGCAAAAATGGTGTTGGCGGAAAGGCACACAGGAGTCTCTGAGCGAGAGAATCCTTGGAAACTCTCACGCGCTAAACTACAGGCATTGCGCATTGTTGTTGGTGACAAATAGATCTATCCAATGTTCCCTATACTTACAGAAGTGTCTCAGTGCCAACTTCAGGTGTAACTGCCATTCCGCTTGGCACCGGCTAAGCTGGTTTCTCCCGGCATTTAATGAGCCTGCCAAGTAGTTCACTGCCAGGAAAATTAATTGGTGGGTCCAGCCAATTTCAGAGGCACAGGGCTGTGACCCCAACCCGCATAGTTTTTTTTTAAAACTCAAATTCTGTTCATTGTTTTCGACAAGCAAAACATATACAACATATGCTTGACCTCTATTACAGTTTAGAGTCTATCGCCGACTGGCAGCCTCAAACAAAATACACCAGGACATATAAAGCTGTCTGCATTAGCAATTGCAGTGAACACAAGGGGGAGAAAAGAAAGAAAAATGTTACATTACATGCTATAATGGTATTAGAACGGAGAACAGCCTAGCGGTTCGTGAGGGGTGTCACTCAGCTATGGGCTTAAGCAGGCATTGCGAGAGCTACATTATGCATTTCATGTTACCTTTTAGTAAAGATCAACAGTATGCAGCTCCTAATGTGGTTCAATAAAGTGTGTAGAATTGTCTGCACAAGCCTATGCATATAGCCAATGTTACAGTGGACATCTGGTAACCTTTGCAAGCGCCTATGAAACTGTGTCCCTTCAATACACAATAGTTCAAATATATTGTAGTATTACAACATATATCATCATGCAGCTGGTCGTGTCCTGGGGTACAGGAGAGGGGACATTCCGTATTTCCTTATAACTGTAAAAAAACTAGTTTTTGACAATAAAAGAACATGTCGAGGTCTGTAGCTGAGGGGGGTGGGGGGGGGGGGGGGGGAAGAGGGCCAGAAACATCCTGTGAAAGCCCTAGGGTAGCACATCTCCTTCAACCGTGGGTCGGGTTAAAGGGTGAAATACAAGTGGTGGTTTAGTCAAAAATCAGGAGCAAACAAAGCTTCACAGGACTAAAGTAAGTGAATTCTATGCGCATAAGATACTGGGTGAAGGATTTCCAAGTGTGTTGAACTTTTTGTCCATATTTGACAGGGTGTGTTATATCCCCGCCATGGCCAAAATATGCCAGACGTGAGAAAACCATTGTGACATGCAAGGGAGGGGCTTTCTGTTTCCACATAAATGCTATGAGTTGGCGTGCTGCTAGTAGGCGATAGCTAATGAGTTTCCAGTGAGTGTGAGTCATGGCACAGAGATCTAAGGGCCTAATGCCTAGAAAGACCATGAGGTACAAGGACAGGATGGGAAATCCTATAACCTCCTTAATGTGGCCCAATATCGCTTTCCCAAAACGTTGTTATGACCTTACAGGACCACCAGATATGTTGAAAGTATTCCACTTCATCCCCACTGCGCCAACATTGAGAGGGTCTTCCCGGATAGATAGCAGAGAGACGAGTTGGTGTGAGATACCATTGAAATATCAGTCTGTAGGCTGTTTCCCTAAGTGAAAGAGTGCGATATGTGTTGTGTGTGTCCCACCACAGGGTCTCCCATTGCTTGGGTGATATCTCAGTCTGCGCAGTATCCTGCCATGTCAACTGGTAGAGGTGTGTGGGCGAAGGCGTGGAGCACTGAAGCGTCTGATAGGTATTAGATATGAGTTCCTTTGCACCAGTGAAGGCGCGGATATGATTCTCAAATACGGTATATGGTTGCATGGCTGCAGGATACACTGAGGGTTGTAAGGTCCAATGTTGCAATTGCAGTACTGGAGCCAGGAGGTGTCTGTGTGCTAGTAATCCACCTTACACTGTGCAAAAGTCTTCATGTTGACTCACCAAAAATGAATCAATAAGTGTACGGAATTCCCCTTCACTCCACTGGAGAAATGATGGACGGGAGTGCTGGGGAGAAATCAGGGTTGCGTGCGATAGGTGTGTTTAGGGAAGGAAAGGTGTTCAGGCACCTCTTGAGGGCTACTTTGTCCCAGATGTCAAGCACCTTGCAGAAAGTGGTGGCGAAGTACGAACTTCGGGGTCGGCTTGTTTAGGCAGCCATTCTAGGTTCCACAATGGACGGCACGCCACTGCCCTGTCCATTTGGAACCAGTGCTTTTCACTCTCCTGGACCAAACTACTCAGAAATGTAATGTAGGTGGGCGGCCTAGTAGTATTCCAGGAAGTTGGGTCATGCTAGACCACCCCTGTCCCATGAGAGCATCAGCAGCGCATTTGCTATTCAGGGACATTTGCCGTTCCAGATAAAATACCAGACATCGAGTTGCAAACGTAAATATCATCTTGAGGGATTGGCGTGGGTAGTGTTTGGAAAAGATAGAGGACTGGTGAAAGTATGTTAATTTTGATGACATTCACACGCCTCAGCCAGGATACATGTTGAGGCATCATCTCTGAAAATCCGACCGGATGGAGCCAAGTAGGGGAGGCCAGTTAGCTTGTGACGAAATGGAGAGTATGGGGGTGATAGTGAGGTCTAAGTATTTGATAGAGTTGGGGAACCACTGGAAGGGAGACAGACGTTGTAGGGCCGGGAGCTCCTGGGAGGGGATGGTCAAGTTAAGCACCAAGATTTAGTCATGTTGATCCAGAAACCTGACGCTTCCTCATAGATCCGGAGGCAGTCCACCACCCCTAGGAGGGAAGTCTCAGGCTGGGTAAGTGTGAGGGGTAGGTTGTCTGCAAAGAGTCTGATCTCATGTTGCTGCTCCCTGTTGCCTGTGTTATGGATCTATATGGCTAGGGGTTCGACCACCAGTGCAAACAGTGGAGGCGAAAATGGAAACCCCTGCCGTGTGCCTCACATCTTAGTAAAGGTATTGTGCAAGCTGCCCATTGACCCCGGACCCTAGCCTCTGTGCCTAGTACGAGGCCATTGTCTTGGAAACCATCACCGGACCTAGTCCAATCTTTTGTAGGACAGCGTGTAGGAAAGACCAATTAACCCTATCAAAAATCTTTTCCGCATCTAGTGATAGAAGACATGTGGGGAAATTATGGCAATGTGCTTTTTCCACCAGAAGCGCTATGCGGTGGACATTATAGGATCCCTGCCTATGGTGTCTGAAGCCAACTTGGTCAGGGTCTATAAGGTCTGGGAGACAGAGTTCTGCCGTTGTGCCAATATTTTCTTGAACAACTAAGCATCAGAGTTAAGCAGAGAAATGGGACGGTAAGAGGAGCAAGAGGTGGGGGTCTTTATCGGCTTTATGTATGAGAGAGATATCAGCTGAAACCATAGTGGGCGCGAGTCCTGTCGATTGGGAGAAAGAGTTAAATATTCGGACTAGATGATCTTGCAGGTCTGGCAGAAACAGTTGATAAAAGGTGACTGGGAGGCTGTTCGGGCCAGGTGTCTTACCTAAAGGGGAGAGCACCGACTGCTGCCTTTAGTTCCTCAATGGTGATTGGTTTGTCGAGAAGATTGGTATGACATGTGGACAACGGTTCCCATTCACAGGCTTCCAGATAGGAATTGATCATTTATGGGGTGGGTTCTTCCCGCAAGTAGAGCTTTTGATAATACTTGTAAAGGCTCTGGAGTTTGTCTCCCTCCGAGGTCAGCCAGTTTCAATCTTCTGACCTTAGCTTGGCAATATGAGTCTTGGCCCGCATTTGGCAGGGTCTGCGGGTCAAGAGCCTACCCACCTTGTCACCCTCTTCATAGTAGCACTGTTTCAATCCTAATAGCTCTCACTCTGCCCTCTCCATTCTATGTGCAAGAAATTGGCCTCTCAGCACAGCCAGCTGTTGATTGGAGCGGCAGGAGGGGTTAACCGTGTCCTGCTATTCTAATTGTTTAATTTCTGCTGTGATAATGGATTCCACTAGCTTAGATTCTCTCCCCTTGCAATCGTGATAGATGTGATTCTGCCTCGGATTATGGCTTTAAAACTATCCCAGAGGGAATGCAAAGAGAGTTCAGGGAGGTCGTTAAGAGAGAAGTATTCAGTGATCAATCAATCAGGGTTTTGTAAAGCACGCTACTCACCCCTGAGGGTCTCAAGGCACTGAGGGATGGGGGGTGGGAGGGGTCAGCAGATTCGTTCAGCCGAAGAGCCCGGTCTTGAGAGCCTTCCTGAAGGTGTTCAGGGAGGGGGAGTGCCTGATGTCTGCCGGGAGTTCGCTCCATGTTTTGGCTGCGATGTGGGAGAATGATCTTCCGCATGCTCTGGCTCTGTGGATGCGCAGGGTTTCGGCCATAGTGAGGTTGGGAAAATCAGAGGTTCCACTTGGGTACATGGAAGTTGATTCTGTCATTGAGGTATTCAGGTCCGGTGTTGTGCAGGCATTTGTAGGCGTGAGGATTTTGAAGGTAACTCTTTTCTCCAGGGGGAGCTAGTGGAGACTTTGTAGGTGTTGGCTGATGTGTTCATGCTGGGGGGTGCCGAGGACGAGCCTGGCGGCGGTGTTCTGTATCGTCTGGAGATTGCAGAGTAAGGACTTTATGCCGGTGCAGAGTGCATTTCCACAGTCAAGTCTGCTGGTGAGGAGTGTGTGGGTGACTGTCCTTCTTGACTCAGGGGGAAACCACTTGAAGGTCTTGCCGAGTATTCGGAGGGTGTTGAAGCAGCTGGAGGTGACAACATTGACCTGTCATTATCCTGGCAAATATCAGGAAGACCTTTGGATACTACTAAGGTGAGCGGGGCCAAACGGGGAAGCATCCAAGTGATTTCCACATTTGCATACTCCAAGCAATTTAAAGGGAGAACCATGGACTCTGCACTCACCAGGAGAGAGCAAGAAAGAATCCACTCGGCACAGTCACATACAGATTACGCTCCAATAGATCAATGCATTCACATCCACAAAGGATTTTAGATCATTTTTCCATAATGGAATTGCCAAGAAAACACACTTGCTGTGCCTTCACCAGGCCCAGGAGTTAGGATCATACGTCCTTTACAAAAGTGAAGCTTCTAATAATAATATTAATAATAATAATTGCATTTGTAGAGCGCCTGGTTACACTGAGCCAGTGTGTCTCTGCGCTAAGATACCAGCCTCAAAACAGCAACAACACACTGACTAAGGCAAAGCCTACAGTTATGCTGCAGGAAATAGATGGGTTTTCTAACCTTTCCGAAAAATAGACTCAGAGCACTCCAGCTGGAGGCTCTGAGGAAGTGTGTTACACAGCTGTGCAGCCAAAAAACGAAAGGAGCGGCCACCCATCCTGGCTCTCTTAATGTGAGGGACACACACTTTTCCTGTCCCACCAGATCTCAAGTGTCTGGTCGGTGCATAGAGAGTTAAAAAGAAATGAAGGTAGGAGGCATCTCCTAGGTTTATATGTGTAAGAACTTACTGTTAAGGTTTAATTTTTGTGAAATGAGAATCAGGGCCAGAACTCCATTTCACAGGGCCCGGCCACAAATCACGGGCAGATTTCGGCCCTGGGGACCCCATTCCTTGGGACCTTGCCACAAATCAACAGGGGAGGGGAATGCGTGACCCTGCTCCCCGGGCCAAATTCTGCCCTGGGTACCTTATCCACGGGGCACGCCCATGTCTCCCTGGGTGCCCAGGTCCCATCCAGGGCACCTACTGTGCTATGGGACCACGGGGGGAGCCTCAAGGTTCCCATGGTCACAGACGGCTCTCTGCCTACTGTGGGAGCAAGAGATTCTGAAAATGCAACTCCCTGAACGTGAGAGCAATGGTTTTATCTCATTCCCTGCCCGCATGACGGTGGGTAGAGAAAGAGATGTAAACTCCGCTCTCAACAAGCGAGAGCAATTTGACAGTTCCCGCTTGCTGGTGTTTTTGCTTTTGCTCGGTGGGAACTGTCCACCCCTGCCAAGCAAGAGCAAACAGCTATGTTCCGTGGGTGGACACCCAGGATGTAGCAGGAGCGGCCCTGGTGAGTGGCGGTCACCAGAGCCAAGTATGGCTCCAGGAGGGGGTCACGAAGGCCCCCCTCCTTTGTTGTGCATTGGCCGGCACCAGGGAGGTGAATGTCCCTGGGATTCAATTATTTGAGTCCCAGGGAGGTAGTTGTAGTTGTTGGGGGGGGGGGGGCGCAAGGTCCGCGCCCCCCCCCCCCCAGTTACATTAGCCCCAGATAGGTGGCATTCCCCCGTGAAGAAAGGAGGGTTCATAAAGGTCGTCCTACAGTATTTGAAAATTGAGCCCCTGAGAGGCGGTAGTCCCTAGGCAGGTCCACGTGCCCCTCCACCCCAATTACCAATTATATTAGCCTTTGGGAGGTGATGGTGACCAGGGCATTATGAAACCCTAGTAGGGGGGCCCAGTGTGCCCACCTGTTTTTTTGTATGAACTCTGCATGCCCCCGGGACCTTGCCCACCAAGGGGGGTACAATTAAAACAAGCACGGGAGACCGTTATTGTTTTCTTTTTGAATTTATCAAAACAATAGATATTCAGCACTTAATTATACATGTTAAGAAGTGAAAACGTGAGTCCTAAAATTACCGAATGGCACTATAAGTATAACAATGCCAGCTAATTTCTATGGTTTTCTGTGGGTAAAACATGAACCTAACTATAACGTCTCTATAACCTTTGGTTTTTTCAGTGAATTTGTATGAGGTTTCTTTTAACATGCTGTCTACGTTCTGCAATGCCCTGTTGCATGAGGTACGTGGGCAGCACTATCCATCCTGTGCACAAGAGGGTGCTGTAGCATCTCAGGGAAATACGTAACGGGGGCAGGACATACCCAGAGTCACGCCACTTTGAGTCACATCATGAGAACAAGCATTTGCAATGCAATAGGTCTCGCATTTGTGAGAGTTGGGGCTATTGGCGTTGTAAATGATAATGTTTTTTACCTGTGTGTTTTGTTTTGGAGTTAAATGGATGTATGTGGTGTGGACTTGAGCGGAAATATGCAGGTTGTATTCGAATTGTTAGTTGTATATTTGTGTGTTGCCTAGTGTATTTGTATAGTGGAATTGTATGCCATGGTGAATAGATAGTGGTGAGAGCTGCAGAGAATAGATAGAGTGTAGGGAGCAGGTATTGAACTTGAGACAGAGGAGCAGAAATATGTATGAGAAAGATAGAAAGAAGGCGAGAGCAGGTCATTGACGCATAAAGAGTTAAGTTTTGTGTATGCAGAAGACACCTTAAGAAGGAGGAAAGCGTGGGTCGGAGGGACAGAAAATTTGAAAAGTTATGGTATAGAAACTTTGCTTGAAAACCTGAGTCAACCACTTGAGAGAGGCAGAAGTAGTGTGTGAGAGAGCAAGAGGGTTGTGTGAGAAAGAGTACAAGAGATAGAGGGACAAGTGGAAGGGGCACCGGGGGGAGGCGAGAGGTGGCCTAGAGCACAACGTGAGGAGGTATGGGGAGGTAGCATGTGTGAGTAGGCAGTATAGAAAGGAGACAGTTTGTGTGAGGGAGGGATGAGAGAGGGCAGTGGTATTTCGAGATGAGGGTGGGTAGAGGGTGTGGGAGTGTGAGAGAAAGATGAGAGGGGAAGTGGTTACGTGGAGGAGAAGTGACTGTCCATGTGGGACAAACAGACGCAGAGCAGTAACAAAAACTGCCTATTGAGCAGGAGCAATACACATTTTACACTGACATAGTACAAATACACTGATCCCTCTACAAGTGAAACACTTCGAGGGAAGGGATGCCGTTTGCTCAGAAAAAGTACCCCTCTAAAAACTCAGAAAGGCAATCATTTTGACTTTTGAAGGCCTGGTGTGGGGCTGCTCGTGTTTCCTGCACTAGAACAGGCTATGGATGCAAAACCAGGCCTCCTCTGTGGGCATGAAGCAGCCAAAAGCACACCCAAAAACTCCTCTGCAGGGACAATTACAGATAAGACCATCGGACCAAAAGTCATACAAAACCAGCAAGGCTGTGTGCGTAATTCACACCCTATAAACCAACAGACAAGTAAACGCAGCATGGAGTAGAAAAGTAAGCAAATGCGAACCACAAAGAAGATGCAAAACACAGACACTACAGTAACATGGAGGCTGCACGGATTTCACAGCACAAACAACATTAAAAAAACAAAACCAATAGCTCCAACTATCCAAATGCGAAACCTATTGGCAACGCCAGTGCTTGTTTTTATGCCTAGTGACAAGATGCATTTTCAGTGAGTATTGTGCTGTTCCACAGATGTCACACCCACTCACTTGTATTGCCTCCCCCCCCCCACACACACTTGCTCGAAGTGACGGGTGAATGCCGTTCTCATGCCCTGAGTGACACAACACCTTCCATTTACTTTTCTGCCAACAGCACTTTGCTTCGGGAGTAAGGTAGAACAAAAAACGTTACACACTACAAGTCACATGAATGCAAAGTGTGGTTGGCTGCACACACGGTTCTCTGGGGTGAGGTTGGCTACACAGAGGGTCCTCTGGGGGAGAATGCTCCAGTTAGCTGATGCGTCGTGTGTCAAAGGGGGGCAGCCATTTATCAGCTGTGCTAGATGCGTGTGGCATAAGTTCTCGGGAATGTCTGCTTGTCTACTCTATCCGATGTACAAGGCAGGTGACTACACAAAACGGACGCTGTTTACACTGTAGCTACAAGGGCCTGATCTTTAATCTACTTTTATTTATCAAGTAATAGTTTGACGATGTTACATTAGATTGTATAGATTGCACGGGGTTTACGAAACTAAAGTACCATTATATCGTAGGTATTTACTTTTTACTATTTACCATCTTTATCCCTATAACTACAGTTGCCCTATGGCATCTATGTGTTGCTCATTTAAGCCTGCTCCGTGTTTTGCGTTCTGGGAGTTGTAGCTATGAAATTCTTGTTAGACAATAGTGCATTAAACTGACAAATATATACTTCGCATGCTGCGGGCTGGGGAGTGGGGGTGTCTGTACTTTTCAATTATTCCGAATAGTGAGTACCTGTACTACTGCAGTCCTTGTGCACGCACTGTACAAGTACCAGAATGCAAAGAGCATAACAACGCATCGTTCACCCACATGGAACAACCTGTGCTCCAATTTCTGTAAACTCATTACTAAATATTAAGGCATAACATTTGCAATCGTCGACTTTATTTTACAGCCCGATGCAATCGAATATTTAACTGCAACGTATTCAGTTAAAGTGCACCGAGACTGTAACTCCCAGAATGCATCAGCAAGTTAAAGTCCAAACCTGCCCCCATGATATACACATGGTGACGTGAATCAAATGCCAACTACAGTAATTAAAATAAAAAAAATCGGACATGAACCTGATTGCGATGCAAAGGTGCTGTGTACATCCAACAAATAACCAAAGTAAAAAAGCTGATCAAATTCTCACTTCAAAATACATGCATACCAGGAAGGCCGATTGTGAAGTCAGCTCTGGCGCTGGAAAAATGAGGGAGAGGAGATGTACATGTTAGAACTATATTTCTTGAGCGCACGGCTACCCAGATCGGGTGTCCCGGCGCTTTGGCAGAGAGTCCTGAACACAACCAAGAAAAACCCAGCGGCAGAAACACTGTAGGCCCACTGGTTAGGCGGAGAAGAGGAGCGTCTTGAGCTCCTTTCTAAAGGCCAGAAGATTGTTAGCCTTGCGGAGTGACAGAGGGAGCTCATTCCACAAACTGGCCGCCATAAACTGGAAAGACCGGCCTCCCATCCGCACGCGTTTGATCACTGGTACCTCCATTTTAGCCAGGTCAGCAGATCTCAAACTCCTCCGGGGAACGTAGAGAGCAATCCGCTTCCTGAGGTAAGCTGGGCCAATGCAGTGGAGGGCTTTAAACGCCAACGTGAGGACCTTGAAACTAATTCTGCTAGGGATAGACAGCCAATGCAGCCTGCCGCGCAGTAGAGAGGCACTGGCTCTCCGTGGAAGGCCAAAGATGGCTCTGGCCGCCGAGTTCTGGACAACTTGCAATCTGGATATCAGATATTTAGGCAGACCAGAGAAAAGTGCGTTAGCGTAGTCTAAACGCGAACCCACAAGTGCTTGCACAATGTTCTTGCGATATTGAAGGGAAAGCAGTGGGAGAAATTTCCTCACCATCTTCAAGATACCGAAACATTTCCCCGCCAGGCCCGTGATGTGGGGACGAAAAGAAAGACTGTCGTCAAATACCACACCCAGATTTTTTACTTGGGCAGATGGTTTCTCAGGGGGGAACATGTCGGAAGGCCACCATGATTTCCAGCCAGGGTCCTCAGCGCAGCCAAAAAAGAGCAACTCGGACTTATCCGAGTTACATTTCAGGTTCTGGTGCTGAAACCATGCAAAAACAGCACTCAGGCAGTCTCTGATTCTGTCGCCATTAAAAACCTCTCCCTTCCTGCAGGTAAACAGGAGCTGGGTGTCATCAGCGTATGAGATGACCCGGGCTCCAAATGCTCCGCGACCTTCGCCAAAGGGGCCACATAAATGTTAAATATGGTGGGGCTCAGGATGGATCCTTGAGGCACCCCCACCTCTAGCGAAGGCATTTCCGCGGAGAACGGAGGAGCCCAGATCACCTGCCGACGGTCGGTTAAGAAGGATTGAAACCAGTCCAACACCGTCCCCCGCAGACCTACCTCCCTGAGTCTTAGGAGGAGGCCGGCGTGTGGGACGGTGTCGAATGCCGCCGACAGGTCCAGCAAGACCAACATAGCCTTTCCCCCAAGATCAAGCGTTTCCCTGATGGCGTCGGTCACCTCCACAAGAGCTGTCTCCGTACTGTAATTGGCACGGAAACCAGATTGGGAGTCATGCAGCAGTTTGTTATTCTCTATAAAGGTGGTAAGAGTATGCTGAACATGTTTCTCCGCCACCTTCGCCAGAGCAGGGAGGAGGGAGATTGGTCTATAGTTGGCCCACTGTAAAGGGTCGAGCAGAGGTTTCTTAATGAGCGGGAGAATAAGAGCATGCTTCCATTCTTTAGGGACCACTCCAGAACTCAGAGACATGTTGAGCAAGGGGTTCAGCAAGTTGTTAATAGCTGGTGCCACCGAGCTCAGGCATTTAGCCGGACACGCATCCAAGGGGGATCCAGATTTCAACCGGGAAAGCAGCTCCAGAGAGGACTCGCAGGATAGCGGGGGGAACGTCGAAAGAGTGGGCGCCAGCTCGGCTGCAGCGGATGGAAGGACCTTCAGATCACTTTCCACAGCTGCAGCCACTTCCAGGGACCCCACCCGATCGAAAGAGTCCTGAATCCTACAGATCTTGTCCACAAAGAAGTCAGCAAGCTGCTTGATCCACTCCTCAGTATGGGAGTGAACCCTAGCGGCCGCCACCGGCTCTACGAATTCCTTCACAATTCGGAATAGTTCCCGGCTCGTGTTATCAGCCTGGTCTATTCTATGCTCGAAGTAGATCTTTTTAGCTTCGGCAATCTGTCTGTGATAAGATTTTATCGCACCCCTGTACTTCAGTTTCTCCTCAGGCGCATATCTGCGCCGCCAGAGCCTTTCAGATCTTTTGCAGTCCTGGCGCGCTTTTCGCAGAGTAGCGGTGAACCAAGGAGCGGAATCCTGGCAGGGGGCTGTCCTGACCGGTTTCCGAGGGGCAAGCTCCTCGAATCTTGTCCGAAGCCAGTTCTGGACTAGCGGCAGGTCGACTTCTAAGTTCCCAGTCGTAATGCAAGGATGTCATATAGTCATATAGTCAACTCACCAAGGAACAGACAGAATCCGTTTCGGAAACCCAGGCCGATTTAGTTCATGAATCGCTTCTTGAGTTACTTCCAAACGTTTGACAGCAATCACATGGCTCCTGGGTTTAACCTGTTAAGTGCCATCCCACCGGCAGCTTGGGTTACTGGTTTGTTGTTTCCATGGACTTGAAACCGACAACAACGCGAAGGAAAACAAGGGGTTGGAGATATAAAAGGAGGCGTCGGGGATGGGTCGGTCTTGTGCAGGACAGAGCTTAAGGGAAGCCGGATGGGGGCAGGAGAGCCTGGTGGGGGGGCGGGAATAGAAGTGTGGCAGGCAGATGCGTGGAGGGAAGCCGGATGGGGGCGGGAGAGCCTGGTGGGGGGCGGGAATAGAAGTGTGGCAGGCAGATGCGCGGAGGGAAGCCGGATGGGGGCGGGAGAGCCTGGTGGGGGGCGGGAATGCGAGCCGCAGGCGGATTAGGGAGATGCGCGTGCTTGTGTGGTCACGTGACCCGCTTTTGTGGTCACGTGACTCACATGCACTGTGGAAAAACCGCAGTGGTTTGACGAGTCGAATCGAGCACTTGAATTTTCGCCCATTACATTCGCAAGCGAATGATAATAGGCGAAACCTAAAAAAGAATGTGCCCCTTGTGTACACCTCACAACATACACCATAAAAGTTCACTCCATGGAAGTAAGTTTAGATGCTCAGGGGGCAGAAAGAGCCACAAACCTTCCTCGCTCGGCCACTCACCCAGACATAGATGGAGTTGCAGCCTGGGCCCGGTGTTTCAGAATGAGCAGAAAAAATAAGGTCAATGTCCTGGCTGTTTCGAAGCGGCGAGTTCTGCAGGTTCGACGATCACCTCTTGTTGTGCTGAGGGAGAGATGTTGTTTTTTGTTGTCAGAACCCTTAAGCCTCAGACATTTTGTGGCGAGGGGGAAGCTCAGACCACGCAAACCTCTAATAGTGGGAGAGGCAGGTATTATTAATTTTCAATGTCATTTGACTTAATAAACACGATTGTGCACATCTCAGACAGCGCCACATGTGGCTGACTGTCACAAGAGCTGGTGCTGATAAGTAAGTGCTGATGCCAAGCAGAAAAAACTGCTGGCTCAAATTAAAGCACTGGCTCCTTATACAAAGTCATACAAGCATTGGCAAAGCTAATAGGTATCATAATATCTAAGGAGTTTGTCAATGTTTTTTAGCCCGAAAAAATAAAGGCTCTGATGCAGCCAGAGCCGACTGCTCGTAGGGCTTTTTTTTTCTTACTTTCCGCCATGCTGCACGATAATCTTTCCTTTGTACTACATGGCTCAAAAAGAATCTCTCGGTCGTTCTATCTAGCTCTGTCTGTCACTCTGTCTTTATAGCTACCTGCCTGTTTCAGGTGTTTGCCACCTTGTGAAAGGGGAAAGAACTTTGTTTGCCATGTGACCGTCGTATTTCTAAGCGCTGTCTTCTGTCTGTATGCTGCCTAGGTAGGGGCACCCTATGGATGTACGGGTCCCGGGTAGGGTTGCGCGCAGTGGTCAGCAGGGGACGTCGTGTGCACAGAGGGCTGCGGCAAGCACCTCACAGCTCGGGTGCATGTCACGCATCAGGGGTGAGCTTTTTTATGCACTGTACCTTCGGTAAAACATTCCTTCCATACGGGATAATTGTACACTTTGTAACCAAACACTAGCTTTTATTATTGTTATCGATGAGGGTATTTTATATATACTATTATTATGATTATGATTTTATTATTATTGTTTACCTAACATATTCGTCGCTATTGTTAATATTAAAGTCCTTTCTGTTTGAAAAGAACGCCTTACACTATCTTTCCCAGCAATATTGTATAATCAAGATTATTTCTGACGAATAAATATTGCTTCTGTAAATAATGACTATATTAAAAAGAATTTCCTCTTAATCATTTCCCAATAAAACGTATTTAAAGTGCATGTTAAGCCCATCACGGGGAAGGGAACTGACGACATAGACACTCCCGCGAGTGAAGATAACAGCGTGGGCTCAGTCGGGCGACTGGGCAATGTAGCGAGCAACAGTCAAACAATTACAAAACATATACACACACACAACAAGAAAGATATAGAGAAAAGGATAGGGAAATGCAGAAAGAACAAGATGTCAGTGTTTAGTTGCTTCGCCCAGTGAAATGGATCAAAAATAAATAATGAATAATCCCGCGAGTGGTGTGCGTGCGCCACAGGAGACGTGCTTGCCCGAAACCACATGACGGCCTATTGGTGTCTATTACGCGCACCAAGCGCGTAATAGACACCATTAGGCCGTGGGCGGAGCAACGAGCCCGTCTTTGGCCAATTGCGTGCAGTCTTTTATAAAAAGATGCACGCAAAGGCCAATGGGGTAGCACAAAGGGAATCGTACACGCACGAGCGTGTGAGATTCCTAGGTCAGTGCTAAAACCCTGTTTTTTCATTACGAAAAGCCTCGCGCTGCGCAGCACTGCGTCGCAGTGCAACGCAGGTCGCAAGACCTAAAAATCAGCAAGGTCTAACATACTTTGTAATTGACTGCATACCGCCAAATGTTCGAGGGGAAAATCGGGAAAAAAAGCTCAGAAAACTATATATTGGCACTCAATACACGCACTCCAGTAGGTCTAAACATGGAGGAAGATGTGATTACACATTTGTAACTGCGTGAGGGTGTCTTGAGAAAAGCATTATCGAGATTAATAACACAGCCTCCCCCAAACCTGTTTTTAACTGTTTTTTGTTTGTTTATTATCACATTTCTTTTATGAGGGACTGAGTTTTGATTTGTAACAATAACAATCTACTAATAACAGTGCCCACTTGGGCTCAATAAGAACGAGCATGAATATTAGTGCACCAGCGTTATGGAATGAAATATATTGGCGTAATGTTTGTAAATGATCAAATAATCTCTGCAGTCTATAAATCTTGAACGGTATTTAGACAGTATTAATTATACCACATTATGCAAATCAGCGTGATAGTCTGTATTTACGAGATAATAAAATGTTTACGAACAAGGAAATTAATTAATGCTTTCATAATTTGAAAGAGATGCTAATATGCAGCCAGTGACTTTTGAAACCTTGTATTTTAAATTGCAACATGCACTATGCTCAAGCAATACTAAAAAACTACCAGTCTTTCTTTTAATGCACTATGGTTGTAGTCACATCATGTGACCTGGTAAGAGCATAGAGATTTAAAAATGGTTGTTTTCACGTAAAAAACTGTTGGTGATCAAGCCTGCAGGGCAGGCGAAACGCGTCCGATCCCATCAGCTTAATAAAAAGTTTACTTAGCCTGAACACGGCATTGTCAATCCTTGGTCTTGAGGTGCTGGGTAATATATACATACACATATAAATAATACTGAGGAATTGAATAATTTCCTATAGACATTGAGGTTCCCTGGTGTCTATCGGATGTATGTTTTTTTCTTATGAAAAGTCTCCCTCCTTTCTTTCTCTCTCCTCCCCTTTTTTTGATAAATCTTTTTTGGCTGGGGATGGAGTTTAAATTTTTATGCATGGTATATAGGTTCCCTAATATAGCGATCAGGATAGTGAGAAAGGATATGAATTATGATGATGAGTTTTATTTGCAACTATTTTTCATACAGATTGGACAGCAGATAGGTTGTAAATATGTATATATGTATTTTTTCCTCCTTTTCCATGTTTTACTATATTTTACCGCTATGATGTCTAAAAATGTTATTTATATTTTTAACAATTTCTATCCAAATAATTTGGGTTTAATGTTGTTGATTCAATGTCCGGAGATACCCCTGATGACACATACCTTACATATCCTCCTGTCCTGCGGTAGGGGACGTAGGCAGATATCTTGTTGTATGCAGCCATGAAACGTGCCTCCGCCCCGCCGGTGCCACCGGCATGGGCGGCCTGGGAGGCGGACCTGGGATCGCCGCTGAACCAGGGACAGCGGATGCGTATAGGGGCCTTGACACGGCGGGTATCCTGAATGCGCGTTTTAAGCTTATTCATTTTAACTTCCTTCACCGCACTTACCTCACCCTGAAGATGGTGAGCCACTACGCGATTGATAAAAGGGACAGCTGTCCCAGATGTAGCGCTGAGGGGGTGGGATTCCTCCATCTGGCCTGGGAGTGCCCGTTAGTGGGGAGCTTCTGGGCAGGGGCTGTGGGTCATATAACTGCAGCCACTGGACTTCGGATCGAGCTAACACCCTTACATTCTCTGCTGGCGTTGGTCCCGAAGCCGAGGAAACAGAAACTCTCATATAAATTATTGCAACGGATAGTGCTGGCTAGGCGCAGGGTAGCTAACACGTGGATGGGGCAGAGGGCCCCAGAGATAGGCACATGGCTCAAAGATGTGAGGGAATGGACACTCGCAGAGGAAACACACATGCAGAATAATCGGAGCAATGAGAAGTTACAGGAGAACCTGCTGGCATGGCGCACCTTGTGTATGGCAGGACTGGCTACAGAGGAACAGTCGTCACACAGTGACTCCGAGGGGACTAGTGGCTTATTATTTTCAGCACACGAATCAGGGTCTGAGTGGGAGGAGGGTGGGAATCATTGCGGGGTCGTGAGTTAGGTGCACAGAGCGTGGCCTGTATGCTCCCTCACAAGGACATCTGACAGTTGCTTGTTATTTTACTGTACCTCATGAACTTCTGTATTCAGAGTGTAAGCCTTGTCCGTAATGTGCCATAATGAGTCCGTCGATCTGTATACAAATGTTTTTATGATGCCTTGGGGGATCTTTACAGTGTACGTTATACACTTGAAAATGAAAAATAAAGTTATTAAAAAAAAAGAATGTTGATGATATTGATGGATATTATTGATTGATCGTTCGGTTTGCACATTCTATGAGCTATTTGCACAGATTTTTGCACAGTTTTTTGCACAGTTTTTTGCACAGTAACTTTACAAAACTTTTTTGCTAAATTTTGCACAAACTCCAGAGATATCAAATTTATTTTTCAATAGTATTGGTTATCAAGGCATATATATGCATGAAAAGATGGTCTGATTTATACAGGAATAATAACCATATGTTTGGCGTTTACAATATAATAGGACTGGTAATAGAAAATAATATGTATTTAAACAGTTATATCTATGTGATCATGTTTTATTTGTATTCAAACAGTGATTGTATATATTTCCTATAATGCTGCTATATTTTTATTTATTTTTATGGATATGTTCAGCATTTTGAGAAATACACTTAGAAATATATTGGCGTGTTTGAGTTCACATAGTATTTCCTCACTTTCCGTAGTCACATTACTAAGTAGGTGGGTGTGCACTTGAAAGCATTTAAAAATTAAAAAAAATAGCTGTGACCGTTGTGTGGTCAAGGGTTTTTGCGCCCCAAACGCATAATTTGTGAAACTTGGCAATAAAAAGAAACATCTTGCCGTACCTAAGTGGTCTGTTCTCCTTCGTTCGCTGGTTCTTTAGAGCTGGAGGTGGGTTTGGAGACTCGTTGGTTGATGTGTATATATATATATATATATATATATATATATATATACACACATACACACACACAAATATATCGTACTTGGTTTTCCCCGCAGGGCAGTTTTCTTCGTGCACTCCCAGGCTTACAAATGATATCTAGACGTTGTATGTAGTTAAATTATTTAATACCAGCAAGCCAGCAGCATCACTGGTGATACATACATCGACTGGATATAGTTTGTAAGCCTGGGAGTGCACGAAGAAAACTGCCCTGTGGGGAAAACCAAGATATATAGATATATAGATATATAGATATATAGATATACACATACACACACACAAATATATCGTACTTGGTTTTCCCCGCAGGGCAGTTTTCTTCGTGCACTCCCAGGCTTACAAACTATATCCAGTCGATGTATGTATCACCAGTGATGCTGCTGGCTTGCTGGTATTAAATAATTTAACTACATACATCGACTGGATATCGTTTGTAAGCTTGGGAGTGTACGAAGAAAACTGCCTGCCACGTTTCACCCTCATTTAGATAGATAAATTTAAGGATGAATGAAGGGCAGACTACATTGCCCAGAATGCTTAGGGACGGAGTCCTTTCTTTCTTTCCTTTCTATCAATCTTAATCTCCTCCCTAACTCTACTCCGGTGCTGGTCATCTGATTCCGGAGGAACAGTATCTGTCTTCCTCGGTGGATTTCATGGGACCTACCGGACACTGTGAACCCTTGGAATTCTAGCCACCTTTGCTTGACAGCCCGTCCTTGTAATAATGGGCATTGGGAGCGCCCTTCTGCACAGTACCGTGCCCTTCTTGATCGCGCATTAAATGCGCTGGGATCCGAAGGTAGCGGTACAAAAGGGGGTGGTGATAGACTGAGCATCTGAACCATTCAAACACTCATACCTAGTCAACAGATCTGGGTTTAATCCATCACCGTTCTTTAGCCCACTCTGCCACCCCAGGTCAGACATGGCCATATGCAAATCAGTCTGACCCTGTGCCTCATGGGAACAGTCCAGCTCGAACTGCCAAGCCATGCCTTCCCTGGACCGGAAACAAGCTTCCTAGGACCGGTTTCTGGCATTCCAGCCGTCTTCAGGCAGGCTTGCTTGAATCCAGTGGCAAAGTGAGCAAGGGACTCACGTCTGAGCATACCCAGCCAACTTATGGCAAACAAAGCGGTACAAAAGGGTGTGTTGATGGACGGAGCATCTGAATCAATCAAACGCTCGCACCCAGTCAACAGATCTGGGTTTAAATCATCACCGTTCTTTAGCCCACTCTGCCACCCCAGTTCAGACATGGCCATATGCAAATATGCAAGTAAGCGCGCTACGGCACTAACAGGGGAGCCTGGAACGAGTGTTTTTCCAAACCGGTTTCATATCATAGCGCATTGGGAGCGCCCTTCTGCTCCGTACCGCGCCCTTCTTGACCGCGCATTAAACGCGCTGGGATCCGAAAGGGGGGCGCGCTACGGCACAAACAGGAATTCCGTAAGCCCGTCTTTGTGGTACTGCGCACTAGAAGTGCAATTAACATTTATCTACACGCGCCTGAAGGTGCGTTTTAATGAAGGTCGAAAGGAAGGCCTCTAATTAATAAGACAGCGCGAGTAGCATTACCCCCACTTACTAACTAGTACGCTGAAGAAATACTGGCTCCTCTTCAGCTCCTGTTAATCTGTATGACGAAATAATACAGAGTAAAGGCTGTCAAGGATTTCAGAGCAGTTAGGAGGTTCTGAGCTGCTCAGTATTGTTTCTACTGTTGGTAGTGTACTTCAAGAGACCAAAGTGAAGTACTAAAGAATCTTTCTTTAATTTTTTTGCTCATCAAGAACGCTTTCACCTTAACTAGTGCATTATATGGTGACAGATAAGTACCTTGTATATCTGTTTGTGGTGACTTGACTTTTAGTGGTTCATAGGTTTTGTAATCACTAGAGAAACTATGCTTTTCTTTTATTATTTATTTTTAAGTTTTGTGCCTGTTTTCTATGGAATACACATGGCAGCTTAAAATGTAAGTGTATCTACTCACATACTACATTGATATATATATATTAGGAGAAGTTGAATGTATGGATGACTTATTGTATCTCCTTCTGCAGGAGTCACGGCCATCTAGGAGTGAGGTCCACACATCTCCAACCAGCTCTCCCTGGTGAAGCGCAATAACCACAACTAATGGTATGTGGTTGAACACATGACCTGAACATTGCAGGTGATATTTTTTACTATTCACTTATAAAAGCAGTAGTTATTTACACTGGGTCCTGAAGAAGGCATGGAAACTATTTCATTGATATGCTGAAACATGTTGACCACTACTGATCACAGATATTTTGTTAAATCTGTGTTTGCATTTGGTTTTTAAATTTGGGAGAGTGGGAGACAAAAAATAAAATCACTAACATCTACCCAGTCTATCCAATTTTAAGTTTTTCTCCACTTATTTTTCACTCATTTTTCACACTGCTTTTTCAGTAGCCACTAAAATTTCTTATAACCACCTCTATTGACACATTTCCATTCTATTTACAAACGGTCATGGTAACATCTGGCAGGCCGTTTTGTTGTGTTTTGTATCCTGGGGAAGGAGCACCCAAATGATGTAAAAGAGGGCGGTACAGTGTGGCTTCTGATGGGAATTTTCCCTATGCCCTTGAGTCTTAACTCAATACTTATCACACTCAGTTACACTGGTTGTTCCCACTGTGTTATCTATATGGTGTTGGGGTCTGTATCCACAGTTGAGTGACATATGTTTTGACCTCTAGGTACCCTTTGTGTGATGAGTTATATGGTTGGGCGGCATGTACCTAGTGTGGGTCACTAAACTCGCCCTCGGACCCTCCGATTAATTGGTTTGGTTTACATTCACATTCCATGTCAGCTCTAACAGAGACACGTCCATATTAGCCCCTGCCATCCGCTGTCTTTGGGTGCGAATTTACATATCTCGGAAGCTTTTGATCCAGGGCCTGATTATATCTAGATTAGATTTCAGCAATGCAATCTATCTGGGCGCCCCTGAGATCACTCTGAACAAATTACAGCAAGTTCAGAATGCGGGGGCACGAATGCTCCACAACATCCCCATGTCACGATCGACCAAACCCGCACTGAGGGCGCTGCATTGGTTGCCGGTGCGAGAAAGGGTGAAATTTAAATCTCTCTGCCTTGCACACAAAATCTTGCAAGGCAAAGGCCCCCCTGCCCTTCAAAAGCTGGTGACCCCATATAAGGCAAGTAGAACTCTACGCTCAGATCAACAACACTTACTCACGATCCCCAGGGTCAAAAAGGCCCGCTCAGGAGGGAGGAGATTCTCCGTAAAGGTAGCAACCCTCTGGAACTCTCTTCCCCCTAGGTTTGCGCTCGGAGCAATGCCTCTTGCGTTTTCGTAAACAACTGAAAACTTTTCTCTTTTGTTAAACCGCTGTGCCTATCTCTATCTTAATCTGTTACTCTGTTTGGTGAAGCGCTGGGATGCTCCAGGGTAACCACGCGCTATACAAAACTGTTTTAATAATAATAATAATAACATATACTATTGTACCCAAACGTAGAACTGCAATCGATCGGAAGAAAATCTCCCAATGCTCCTCTTTGCCTACCCTGACACGCACATGATGTTCAATCTCAGTGACTACCTTCTTTATTGTATTGTGACTATCTTAGTTAATCGTGAAATATGCTCTCAATTTACCTTTGGCTTGTGAACTCAAACAATCCAAACATCCCATCCCCCCTCCCCATACCTGCCCCTCCTTCCCCTCCCTGCCCCCTGCCAGTGGATTTAAAACTACCCACTCCCCAACTAGGCAGAGTGCCTCTTACCCCCACCCCCATTGTGCTCGTGGGTGCTGGCTGGCAGCCCTATCACCCTCGTATTGCCACATTGATTGTGTTGTACAATGTAATGTTCAATGCCTGCTTTCTACCCCTGCTCTGTCTCAAAGTATGAGCCGCTCATTGTCTCTGTTCCTTTCCACCATTTGTCTGAGCTCAGTACCAGTTCTTCCCATGTTGAGGCTCAGTCTATTCCACCGCGCACCTGCTCTCCATTCTCGGCCGAGGACATGTCTTCTTCCCGGTCTTGTCCTTGTGCGTGGCTAAGTGTACGGGTTCCTACAAACCGACCCCTTCGCGGGTCCTCAACCCTTCTCCACCCTTCTATCCAATCCCAGGCTTCCTATAGTGTGGAGAAGACCCACGTCTTCCCCTCCGATTCTACTCGTAGATTTTCAGGAAATAAGATTGCGTATTTCACTTCCCGTTAACATAGCTCTCTTTGGACCTCCATAAAACTTTTCCTTTGAGCCTGGACTTTTGCGGTATAATCTGGGCAGAAGGTGACCACACTGTTATCAATCTTCAGCGGGGAATTTATTCTGGCCATTTGCAGGATTGTGTCTCTGTCTCTGCAATTGAAGACGCGCGCAATGAGTGGGCGCAGAGGGGCCCCTGGCTTAGGACGACCCCCAGCACCCGATGTGCCCTTTCGATGGATCAGTAGCTAGACAGTCTCTTGGGTTGGAGATGTTTGGTGATCAGCTCTTCAACGTAAAGGTCCGCTGCAGGCCCTTCTGCGCATTCAAACCCCCCCAAAATTTGAATGTTATTTCTTCGTGCTTGCCCTTCATAGTCATCCAGCTGTTTAGCCATCAAGGCTTGTTGAGTTTGCAGTGCACGGACTTGCTGCAGAAGCTGAGATGTGTACGCCTGCAGTGCAGCCGTAGTGTCCCCCAGACTTTTAACTTTATTGTCCATTTTGCGACAGTCCGCCCAGAGCAAGGATACTTCCACATTCACTGAGCCCAGGGATGTGCGCACCCCCGAGATGGCCTCCATGATATCGTGGAGTGTGAGGTCCGCCTGAGGAGAAGTACCGCATTTTCCGTCCGTTGATTCCAGCTGCACTGTGTCCTGCTCCTCTCCAGCTTTGCTCCAGGCATATTTGGCAAGTTTAGTTTGGGCCGAGTCTTTGGGTCCCCTTCCACTCGCCATTTTCCCTGGGGAGCTCGTCCACTGTCTGTGGCCTACCCTGGTAGTCCCCGCCGCCTGCCCTGTGGAAACTGTTCCCTCTGCGGCCTGTCGGGTTTCCCAGGGGGGCGTCCCCTTATGAGCTTCTGGCACATGACTGAGAATAGGGACTGCTGGTGTAGCGCCGGTATCTATTGCTCTGTAACCCCAATTTACGCTGGAACGGGCCTGGACTTTCACTGGGGTCTCCTTTTCTGTAGCAGGATAACTATGTGGCCCCCTCTTTTGCCAGGGTTCCCAGAATCTCTCCCTCCTTTTCCTCCACTCCGCTGTGGTCCCACTAAGGCCACCCACTCCACGTGGTATCTGTGAGTTTAGCGTCTCTGTGGGGGTGGGACTGCTTCTCTTGATCAGGGGCCCCCTGCAGATTATTCTCCTGTGCCTGCTTTATAATGCCCGCAGTGCCCGTTTTGTCCTGTTGATACGTTAAGGGCGCGTAGGGAGGGCCGAGAAGGGCACCAGTCCCACTGTGAGGCCTCACTCCGGGCTCCGGCCTGGGCCTTGATTTTGAACCGGCTGGCCGAGTCTCCTTTCTACGCACCCCCGCCCCTCACTCACCGCGCCTCCTATTGCCGATGCGTTCTCCGCTGTGTCCGATTCCGCCGGCCTCCCTTTGGAGTGGCAGTAGGCGGTCACTCAGTACTGGCGCTCTCGATCTTGTGGACACTGCTGTCCACGCCGTGGCTCTAGGGCTCAATCCAACCTGCACTGCGCCACCTCCATCTTATTTCCTCCGTCTGTCACCCGTCTGGAGGTTATGCTGTTTTCCAAGACCCTTGAGTCTCCGTGATGCCACTAATGAACCTCAGAGGTGCAGGCACACTTCCAACCTACATTCCAGGTTGATCACTTGATTTTTGCAGAATAAATATCGGATTTTGCGGCGAGGGCTGAAGAGCCTCACTATTGCGCCACCATTCGCCTCGGCTGTTAGCCACGCCCCGTCATGTACAGTTTACAATCAATAATATCACTGTAAATGTTGTGGTGATAATATCAATGATGTTATAGAAGATATCCTCACTGATGTAATATGAGGATAATTATATATGCATGGTGAGGATGCCAATTATAGTTACCCTAGGGCCCTTATAGCTACGTGTAATAACTAACTAGAATAGCTGAATTTCTATGGTTTTGTACGTGTAAATTCAGACCTAACTATAGCGTCACTGTAACATTTGTTTTTTTTCAGTGAATTTCTAAGGTTTTTTTAAATGCCAATTCTAACTATAACAGCCCTGTACCCTTTGTTTTTTTCAGTGAATTTCAATGTTTTATTCAAGCAGCTGGGGTTGCCTGCAGGCTACCAACTCTGCACATGCTGCCAATCACACGCTGCACACAACCTTCAGCCGTATGCAGCGGGGGGGGATTGGCAGCAGGTCCTAGCATGCCGCCAACCCTTGCATGCATCCAGCCCCACACCGCACATGGCCTTTGTGCCTGAGTGGGTCTGTGTGTGGGTGAATGAGTGTCAGAGTGAGTGAGTGGGTGCATTAGTCTGAGTGAGGTTGTGAGTGAGCGAGTGAGTTATTAAGTGGGCCTGTGAGTGAGTGTAGGAGTGGGTGTGTAAAAGCTGTGTGAGTCTGTGAGTGGGTGTGTGAGTGGTTTTGAGTCTTGTAAGTGGGTTCCCTGGTCCCATCCAAGGCACCCAGTTTTTTCACATTGGGTAAAGAGGGGAGCCTTAAGGCCCCTGCGGTCCCTGCTGGCTCCCCGCCTCCTGCAGCAGCCGGCACTGCTTTTAGACAGAGGGAGCTGCTAACATGCAGCTCACTTAGTCTAAAAGAAATTCTGCTCCCTTTTCAGCAAGTGAAAGCATTTTACATGCTCTCGCTATCTGAAACTAGGGCAGTGTTTGCTATAGCTTGCGGAAGCAGTGCTTAAGCTAAGCCATAGCAAACAGCAATGTCCCAGGGGTGGGCACGCCGGAACATGGCACGGTACGAAATTCGTTTTCTTTATTAAATTGTTTACTTACCTCACATCATCCATATTCCAGTGTTTCGTACCCCCACCCTGCCCCTCCCCCCGTCTTTCTGCCCCATGGAACTCACTCCACGGGCCGCGGCTGAGGCATGGTATCCCTACCCTGCCTCCTTATGTATTATTTGTAACTTCAAGAGCGGGGACTAAGTTACAGAGTCCTGTAATAGCTACCAGCAAAACAATTTCTCATGCTCCTAGGAGCCTATTAAGAGCGTTCTCTACTGTGGGAGCTGCCTCCTGCAGGAGCAAACCGGCCTATGGGGAAAAAATGCTCCCTGGGCCAATCAGAACACTGTATTTTTTAATTGGCGCTCCCACAAGACTCTTGCAGGAAGGCATCCGACCCAATGGTCCAAATATACCAATATTTGTGTACCTTTATTTTTCATAATCTACTGAACGGATTTACACCAAATAACACAAAGGACAATGACTGAGATCAAGTCAAGCATTCCATCCACCACCCAGTTGTTTTTGCATTTGACACCCTAAGAGTGCTGGGTATGCCCAGACAGGATTCCCAGGCTTACTGTGCCACTTGAACCAAGTTACACCTGGCTGAAGCCCCTTAATTAGGGTGCAGCCGGTCATGGGTTGCTTGTGTTCTGGTTTAGGGAGGACCTGGCATGGCAATTCAGGCTGGACTGTTCCAATGAGGAGCAGGGTTAAGACTGATTTGCACATGGTTGTGTCCAAACTGAGGTGGCAGGGTGGATGGAAAACAATAGATTGGCATGGGGCAATGAGCGGTTGCCAGTAGCTGCAATTAATTTTACGCATTCCATCCACAACCTTGTTGTTTTTGCACTCTGTACTAAAAGAGCATGGTTTTCTAATAATTTTAATGCAGATGTCCCAGCTGCTGTCATCATAAGATAGGGGTGTGGCATCAAACATTTTGTTTAGTTCCATGGGCCACATTTCATCTCAACAAGTTAACAATTATGGTGGCATCAGACGTCTGAGGATCTTTCACGCCAGACTAGAGTATTGTTTAAGATATATCAGCACCCTCACTGGTGGTTAAGTTTTCGCAATCTCACCAGGGGGATTCTGTTGTCACTTCCGTCTCCAATAATTGTCACTATGGACATCAGTATTAAGGAGTTGGAAGCATAGATGAACACAGTTAATTGAGAAATGTTGGTCTTCACTTCAAAAGGACCAGATCATCCAAATAGAGAGAGTTGCAAGCTATCTTTTTACGTTCAAGACAGTTTTCTCACCTACTGAAGGACAAGATGGTGTTGGTCAGAACAAAGTCATATTTAGTAAAAACAGGCGGGCCCATGATCAGGTGCCCTGTCTACGATCAGATAGTCTTTTGGAAATAGGAGACACTGATAGCAAACTGGCCTTTTATAATCAGGATATTTTGAATACAGTGGCTGACAAGCTGAGCAGGATTTTCTTAGGATTTCTGTCTGAGTCACCAAATTCAGACATATCTGGTAAAACAGATATGTCTGAAGTTGGGGGATCCAATAATAGATCTTTTTGCTTCATCGTGGAATTCCTTTCTGAAGAGTTTCTGTACTAGGCTGAGAGAGTAAAGGCTGTCGTTAGTAGATGCTTTGCCCTGCCATTGGCCCAGGGGTCTCCGCTGAGCCTTTCTTCCTTTTCCCGGAATCGTCAGTTCTTGATCAGGGTTAGAGAACAGGAGAACAGGAGGCTAGCATGGCCCCGCTCTTTCTACTATCATTAAAGACTTGTCAAGAGATTCTCCTTTTGGTTTCTCAATCTCCTCTGGCATTTCTCCTCTTCATCAAGACACTTTAGCAAGGATCAGGATGACAGCCTGGAGATTAAACGGAAAGACTAATAAGGAGTGGTCTTTCAGAGACCTTTGCCAGGACCAATAAATCTTCAAAGAGGGCTCAGACTTGGAAGTCATATAGAAAACATTTGGGGAGTGTTCTCTTGGTAGGATGGAGAAAAGGCTTCGCTTCTGTTCAATTAATGTCATTCCTTTGGGATGTGTTTTCTCTAGGATTAAAGGTTTCCATGGTGAAAAGCCAGTGAGCAGCTATTAAGGGATAATGAGATAATCTCTTGGATGATCAAGGGTTGGTTAAGAGGTTCTTCGAAAGATTAGTTAATCTAACTCCTGGGATGTGCAGTCAGTGTTAGAGGCCCTTCGGTATCCGTCCTTAGAACTTTTAGATCAACTGGATATCAGAATTTTAACGTTGAAATGCTATTTTTGGTGACCACGGCATCTGTTAGAGGGCTGGGTAAACTGTGTTTAATTACATTCGAGTATCCATTTTTGAGGCCTTTAAAGATAGCATTATTCTTCATTCCAAAAGTTAATTCTGCTTTTATATGGATTAGCAGTGCAACATTAAGGATTGTGATGCGCCCTTGTCAAGAAATATTTTGGGGGCCCTGTTTGGAACAACTTTAAATGTTATTACCCTTACTTTGCTAATTCAAGCCCTATGTTACCTAACAATATAGAATTGCAAGTTAAAGATTAAGATACAAAAATACACAGAAGTAAGCTGAAGAGAAATTTACAATTTCTGACGCACACGCCAATTATTAAGTCAGCAATAATACAATAATATAAGAAGAAAGATGAATTTCCACGTTCCTGAGCTTGTCCAGTTCTTTTTATTATGTTAACTCCTTCACAGTCTTCCACTCCCTTATGCCAACGCGTTTCGTCATATATGACTGTAACCCCACAACTTCCTCAGGGCTGGAAGAAAGATATATGGTCACATTGTAGTATTGCTGATACACATCCATCATTAATTAATAATCGCCGAAAAACCACCTTAGTGAAAAAGGGGACTAATCAAACCATACAACATTGTGACATTAGAATCATGCCAATAATAGACACTCACAATATAGCAATACATTCCCTGCATGTGCTCATACATTATTCATTATTAACATGTAATAAAACATCCATGTACATTGGGTCCTAGCTCATTCTAACTCAGAAGAACTAAGCCATGTACCTTAATAGCCCTGTATTGAAAGTGAATCTAACTATGTAAAGGTCCTTGTGCAATTACGAATAAGCAACCTCCTGTGATATGCCCAAAGCATATTTGTTCGCAACGTCAAACCGTAATCCTACAAAGTAACTTCGTGTCATATATCACTCTGCGTATTGCAAAATAGTAATTGAAATCACCACAACCCTACTCATATTCACACGATGTGTCACGGGCTATTGCGCCAGTAATGGTCTTTTACATTATTCAATCGGAACCAATCCTTCCGCATATGTTCTGAGGCACCTATATTACGAGGAACCTGTAAAGGCATACATACGATACCCTCAATTCTGCTCCCACTAATAATAAGGTGCTACGATCGACAATGATTGTTAGCTAATATTGAAGACATACCTGCGTTAACTAAAGTCTTTGGCGTGATACCGTCTGCCCCAATACTATTCTTATATGAATCTCAAACACCGTAACCAATCCTTCTGTGTATACTCCACAGGTCCCTGTAGTACGGGGAAACCTGTGAAGGTGTAAATATAATATCTGTTAATCAAGAGAAGAAGTGTAGAGGAAGCGATAGAATCTCTTTGTTTATATGAGTCTTCCAGGAGGGTGATTCTATCAAGAAAAAGTGCAAGTGTTTATTTTTAAGGGTTTTCATAAATATATTTTTGATAGGGAGGTTGGCTCTTCATCGAACCAGTGGGATGAAGGCACTATGTGCTTTTAAAATACCCCTCACACACTAAGAGTCCCTTAGTGTCATGCTTCATCATGGGGGTCTTCCCGTCCCTCTACGGGGCGGGGCGTGCTGCAACCTACGAGCTACGCGGGAGCACTATAGTTTTGTGGTGAAAGACTAAGTTCTAAGTAGTATAGCCTAGAGTCCTACAAACTGATAGCAAAAATCGGCTAACAGGTTGTGCTTCAGGGCATGAGTTGGCCCAATGTGAAGCATGAAAATTGAAAAAAGACGCAGTGGTCTTTTCGCGGTTCAGAAAACGTGCCTCATGAGCCGGCAGATACAAGGGTTTTTTGATGCGGTCAAGTAACCGCTGCTCGACAGTGCCTTATTCCTACCCCCGTGCCGCTCCGAGGAACTGAGTACCTCCAAGTAGGGACCACCACTGGTCCTGATGATCAGACAGTAGGGGACTGTCTGTGAAACATGTCGGCCCGGTAGTTGCTAAACAGCCCTACCCCACAACCCCTTTTTAACATTCCCAGCCAGGGAAGCGAATAAAATTATTTTTTCCACTAGCCAGGGAATTTTTAACTTTTTTAATCACTTTGTTAGGTCCCTACACCTCACCACCTCCACTGTCACTGCACAAACACATAGTCTTTCACCACAAAACTATAGTGCTCCCGCGTAGCTCGTAGGTCGCAGCACGCCCCGCCCCGTAGAGGGACGGGAAGACCCCCATGATGAAGCATGACACTAAGGGACTCAGTGTGTGAGGGGTATTTTAAAAGCACATAGTGCCTTCATCCCACTGGTTCGATGAAGAGCCAACCTCCCTTTCAAAAATATAGTTATGAAAACCCTTAAAAATAAACACTTGCACTTTTTCTTGATAGAATCTCTTTGTTTATATGTAAATATAATATCGTCAGTGTTATTACCTATTATTCCTTCACTAATATGATCAACATTCATTTACTGAATTAACAAGAACATACCTGTATCCGCTGCTACACTCCGCATCCCACCGGATCGGATGAAACCCAAGTCACGTTTGTGCTCGGGATTTCCCTTATGCCAAAGCTTGGTCATAGACAGAGAGAAGGTGACTTAGACCTCCCCTCTAAGGTGGCCCATCTTAGAATAACCAAAATGTTTACAAGGTATAATGGTACACCCTTTGAATCGGCTCGGGTAGAATTAGAACTTGATTGATGTAGCATTATAAAATTATGCAAAATAAGAACGCTATTGATATAACATATAAAACTATGCCCAATAAGGTAATAAGCTACATTGTCACTCGAATACTTTGCAATATACAACAAGGTTTGACTCTGGCCCTGTAAGGCTGAATAAGCCTCATTTATATCGCTTCTACTTCATGGTCTCATACTCAACCATTATCACCTATTACTAATGCAAAATAATATACTGATTCCAATCAAATACAAAGAAATTCAAAACACTGCATGCCAAAGCTAATCAGGCTCCTAAAAAATATTGCAGTTCCTGATCATAATTAAGCCCCTCCTCCACCGCTCTCAAACGCATAATCCACCGTGCCTCATGCCTCGCAGTCTCAGCTCTCTATCACCACCACGTGGATCCAGCTTGACATGTTCTATGCCATAGAACTTAAACGTTTTAACGGGGCCCTGATCCATACAAGTATGTACATGTTCTGCAATGGGATATCGACAGTCATTCTGTTTAATAGCTCGCATATGTTCTCCAACCCGATCTTTTAATGCCCTAATAGTACTTCCCACATACAATTTGGAACATTAGCATTCAATAATGTAGATTACATATTTCGTATCACAATTGAGATTAGACATGATGGTATAGATTTTACCCATATTGTCTTTAAATTGCTTAATCTTGTGTTCAGCAAACCTACACATCCCGCAATGGCCACATTAAAAGAAACCTTTTGATACTTCTTAGAGGGGAGGTCTAAGCCACCTTCTCTCTGTCTACGACCAAGCTTTGGCATAAGGGAAATCCCGAGCACAATCTTGACTTGGGTTTCATCTGATCCGGTGGGATGCGGAGTGTAGCAGCGGATACAGGTAGGTTCTTGTGAATTCAGTAAATGAATGTTATCATAGTAATGAAGGAATAATAGGTAATAACACTGAGGATATTATACTTACACCTTCACAGGTTTCCCCGTACTACAGGGACCTGTGGAGTATACACGGAAGGATTGGTTCCGGTGTTTGAGATTCATATAAGAATAGTATTGGGGCAGACGGCATCACGCCAAAGACTTTAGTTGACCCAGGTATGTTTTCAATATTAGCTAACAATCTATGTCGATCGTAGCACCTTATTATTAGTGGGAGCAGAATTGAGGGTATCGTATGTAGGCCTTTACAGGTTTCTCGTACAATAGGGGCCTCAGAACATATGCGGAAGGATTGGTTCCGATTGACAAATGTAAAAGACCATTATTGGCGCAGTAGTGTGTAGGGTTGTGGTGATTTCAATTACTAATTTGCAATACACAGAGTGATATATGACACTAAGTTACTTTGTAGGATTATGGTTTGACGTTGAGAACAATTTTGACTGAGAAGATACTTTTGAATGGAGTCAGCATAGAACACTCAGTTGCTAGTGAGAGGTAGGACATAGATTTATTACTTTGGCAGGTGTTATTATTGTGTTGTCAGGAGAAGTTGTGGTCTCATGTCTCCGTAGTTTCAAGCTGAAATAGTGTTTGTTGCTTTAATTTTTTACAGAAAAGGCGTGGGAAAGATACATAAAAGGTACCAGCCTTTTATCTTTTTTACTTTCAAATATGCTTTGGGCATATCACAGGAGGTTGCTTATTCGTAATGGCACAAGGACCTTTACATAGTTAGATTCACTTTCACTACATGGCTATTCAGGTACATGGCTTAGTTCTTCTGAGTTAGGATGAGCTAGGACCCAATGTACATGGATGTTTTTAATACATGTTAATAATGTATGAGCACATGCAGCACATGTATTGCGAGTATTAATGGCATGATTCTAATGTCACAATTTTGTATAGTTTGAATAGTCCCCTTTTGCACTAAAGGGGTTTTTGGGTGATTATTCATTAATGATGAATGTGTATCAGCAATACTACAATGTGATCATATATATTGCTTCCAGTCCGGAGGAAGTCGTGGGGTTACACCCATATACGACGAAACGAGTTGGCATAAGGGAGTGGAAGACTGTGAAAGAGTGAACATAATAAGAAGAACTGGACAAGCCCAGGAACTTGGAAATTCATCTTTCTTCTTATATTATTGTATTATCGCTGACTTAGTAATTGGCGTGTGTTTCAGAAATTGTAAGTTTGTTTGTTCAATCTGTGATTGAGTAATTAGGAGAGATTGGGTGTACACACTCCTCTTCTGGATGCACAGCAGGATATTGGCAATTTTCTGTGTATATCTTGTTTTACAAAAGTTAGAGTGTTAATTTTATATGAGCGCCCGAGGTCTCTTTTTGACACCCATCTTTTGTTATAAGCTTGAGAGAAAGTTCACTTTCCCAGGGGGCGCATGGAAGGTGAGGGTCCTGGGCAATTGCCCACCTTGCCCGTGCCTTAAAACGTCTCTGGCAATCAGGGGATAATTCTACCTGCATCCCCCACCCCTTCCTAAAGATTCAGAAAAAACAATTACATTCTTTGGATATAAGAAAAGCAGAGAGTTTCTATCTAGATAGTGTCAGGTTTTAGGATTTCCAATTCACTTTTAGCACATTTTGATTGGACTAAAAAAGGAGAAAAGCCAGCAGTGCAGACACTTAACAGGTGCATTAAGTCCTTCATCACTGTGGGCAACAAAGTGTTTGGCTTACGTTTACCTCTGGGAGAACGGATTACAACTACTAAGGGCGTCAGCTTTTCTAGCAGACATTCAAGGAGCCTCCATTCCGGAAATATGTAGGGCAGCAATATGGGCTTTTCCATCCACTTTTGTGAAGCACTGTAGAATAATGAAGGAGTTTGACCCGAATGAAGAATTTGGTTCAAAAGTTCTCTCTTCTTTAGAATAAAAGGGGCTGATTGTAGTATCCTGCTTTTCAGTGAATTGGTTTTGTTTCCATTATATGTTATGCATTTCCCCTTTAACTTGCTCGTATACATTTCATCATTAGTGTTCTAAGTTCCATGATGTAATCGCTGTGAGGACAGTTACTGACTGTTGATGCTGGCAGGGGATCTGAATGGATGTGCTCTTTTCCTTGGAATAAATCTACTTTGTTTTTCTACTATTCTTCTTCAATTCATTTTAAAGATACTACACAGATATGTCTTTTTATGGTCTGGACACTCAAATTTCTGTCGTCCTCGTTTATTTTGCATGGGTAAATCTCACACTGTAATAAATGTGAGCCAAGGGGTGGACAGGCGATGTAATGTTTACATTAATTGCAGTTATTGCATTACTAGGAGTCGTTCTCTTGCTCCAGTTCATTACCTCTCTCCCCCTTTTCTGATTTCCACGTCCATTTATTTGCTGAAGGATTCTTTTTTACAGAATGTGGTAAAAGGGCTTTTATGTAAAACTCAGCTTTAATACTGTTAGTGTCTGAGATGTACGACGGCCTCATATTACAATGAATTAGAGCGAGGGAAGGACTCAGAGTTCTGCAATGTGTGGTATGTAATTCCAGCAAGGCCTTTGTAGTTGATGCACTGATGAGTGTTAAGAGACGTCATCACAAGGGCAAGCTGGCAATCTATTGCACTACAATTCCGACCCTTGTTCTCTGCAAGTACTCCTGCTGAAACTGACTGCAATCATGTGATGAACAATTCTGGGTCTCTTTAGCTGGGGCACACGCGAAGGCACAATTCTGCTGTGTACTGAAAAGTTTAGACGTATTTTTGAGCATTGGAGAGGATTTCCATAAAGTGGATTTCTGGAAGTTACATACAGCTTTCTGTTGTATTTAGTTGAGAGCTTATCTCTTTAAGTGAGCATTCTATTATCAAGGTTCTAGTGTTGTAACGGTTGATGACATAGGTGCATTCCTGACTGGTCAGTTGTTTGCTGACTGCAGAGGGATCACCAAGGCAGTGTCTTCTCTGCATCAAATAAAAGTGTTGTTGTTTTACATCTGGATCAGCTTATTTTTTGGAACTCATCAAGCGGCGACGATTATCCAGCAGGGCACAGATTAACCATGATTTCTGCTTTGGTTGAAGAGAACCCATGCATGGCAACATCTAAGGTAAGATATTTATTTCAGTGTGAGAAATGACTGCCACTTAGTGTACATGCAGCCACAGGTGTACGCACATGTCATTTACTAAAGGAAGAATCAATATTTAACTTTTTGTGGTAAAGTTACCATAATTCAAGTTTGGAGGTCAGTGACAGCTGGTTGAAGTCATTGGCAGTTGGACGAAGGAACGAGCATTGGCACATGAAGTTGTGGATGTCCGCACAAGTTTGTGGCCCACAGTCCAGGAAATGAGTTTGAGCGAGCATGGTGGATTGAAGCTATGACGCAAGCTCAAAGACACGCATAGCGAAACTACGCATTGTGCAGCCATTTTAGATGTTTGGGATGAATTGCACCTCAGGCTCAACGACATACACAACGTATTTGGCGGCCATCTTATGTAATTGGGAAGGATCACACTTTGTATCTTGGTGACACGTCATTCAACCGCCGATGTTTTATTTGTGTGTAATTTGACGTGTGTATATGTCACTGGAATTTTACAGTGTTCTCCAGTGGCTTATGCAGTAATACACACCGCTAACAACAAAGTTAATCATATTCAAGGTAACTTTTGTCAGGAATATTTTCTTCTTTTCTTTATATTCAACAGTGATAGGCACACCAGAGTGATTTAAATGACAGTACCTATTCATTTTTTCCTTCAAAGGAAGTCATCGGTGATAGGCACACCTGAACAATTTTTGTTAATGGGTCAGAGCCATTATTCTTTTCTCTATATTCGACGGTGATAAGCACACTATAGAAGTTAATATAGTGTAGGTACTGGTATATATTCTTCGGTGTTTAGCAAACAAGAACAATTTTTTACATAATGGAGGCGGCAATAATTCCACCGCCCATGTTTCTTCAACAAGCTGGGGAACCCTCTATGCAGTGGGATGAGTGGGTAGAAGTTTTTGAAAATTACTTAGAGGCTTTAGATGGAAGAGAGTTTCGTGTAGCTAGGAAAAAGGCATTACTTTTGAGTGCTCTAGGTAAAGAGGGACAGCATGTATTTAAGTATTTGCCTGTAGCTACAGATGGTGAGGGAAGAGTGTTGTAAATAGCTTGTTATTATTTTACTTCCTCTGTAGTCCTTTTACTGTTTCCCTTCCCTTGCTCATTCTCAGAATACCATTGTAATCTACTTGCTATGACCTCATGTAGTTAATGTTCCAGCTTAGTCAGTTGGTCTCTGGTCAGCTGGTGGTGTGCTTGTTATATACTCTGTGCTGCAATAAATACTTGAAGACTTATAACCTACAACTTGTATTGGATCCTTTCATCTTACATCAAAGAGCTATTGCAAGTGTCTTTTTAAAAGCAAAAGCAAGATTGCGGAAACACTTTGCAAAAGAGGGATGTATGACATTACAATGCATGCTTTTACATCGCATGCTTTTACATCGCAGGTTTTACAACGCATGCTGTTACAACGCATAGTGTTGAGGGGTGCTGGATAGTGAATAGTTTAATTTACTATTCCAACTCCAGTCCCCGTGGATAGTAGGGAAGGTGTTGGATAGTAAATTAAATCTATTCCCTATCCTAGAGCGCCCCCCCAGTGCAATGCGTTGTAATGGCATGCTTTGTAAGGCTTGCAATGTAAAGGCATGCGTTGTAAAAGTTGCGTTGAAAAGGATATTCCCCGCAAAAGGAGGTGAACATTGTTATGTGTAGACATCGGTTTTATACCCAGCTACGGAGAAGTGATGTAACAATTGCACGAATTGTGTATAAAGTATCAATTTGGAGGAATGAGGGACGAAATGATCTGAGTCCAGCTGATTGTTCAATGTCAAAATAAAAAGAAATGCAAGAAAGGTTATGGGCTGCAAATATTCCCACTTTAAGTAATGCTTTAGATATAGCGTACGTTTTAAAACAATCAGATTCATGCATGAGAGAGATGGAGAAGAAAGAAAACACTGCAAGTGTCTCGTGTTGAACATGGGGATGTTGCTGCAGTCAATTCTAATAGAGGAAATAACAGTGGAGGAAAAAAGGGACATTTAATAGGAGGTACAGTACTAATGTCTCTAAGAGATCTGACAATAACAAACATATAGAGAGAATGTGCACCAGGGGTGGGAGTAGTTATCATAGTGCTGATTAGAAAAATTGTTATGCTATAGGTAAAGAATGTAAAAAACACAGTTGATGGACAGAATGCAGAACAATGTCTTACATTCACCCCAGTACAAAGATCTGGGCCTAAATCCATCGTTTTGTTGCACTCCACACCACCCTAAGTCAGGCAATGGCTATATGCAAATCAGCCTTGACCCTGTGCCTCATGGGAACAGTCCAGCTCGAACTACCAAGCCATGTCTTTCCTAGACCAGAATCAAGCATCCAAGGACCGGTGTCTGGCTATCAGCCTTCTTCAGCCTGGATAGCTTGACTCCAGTGATGTGGAGAGCCTGAGACTCACGTCTAGGCAAACCCATCAACTCGGGGTGAAAATTGCAAAAAACACAGTTGATGGACAGAATGCAGAACAAGGTCTTACATTCACCCCAGTACAAAGATCTGGGCCTAAATCCATCGTTTTTTTGAATGTAGGCAGTGCGGCCGTAAAGGTCATTTCTTTAAGATGTGCAAGGCCAACAACAAATTTACAGTGGCTGAGGTGCAAGACTAAGTAAAAAATATAGTGAATATGGAAGATATAGAGAATGCGGATAAGATCTTGTGTATAGACGAACAGGATACCCCTGATATACCTGGAAGAAACGCAAGACCTAAAGCAGTGTTCACCATTCAAGGTAAAAAGATAGAAATAATGGTAAACTCTGGTTCGTTTTATACTATCATTCCTAAAGAAATGTTTGCCTGATTGTGGCCAAATGTGAATTTGCTTCCTAAAGATATTAATCCGGGTGGATATGAGGGTGAGAAAATATATATTGTTGGGTACATGTCAACAGAAATTGGTTTTCAGGACAGATGTGTAAAAGGTAAAGTATATGTGGCACGCAGTGGACCACCAATCCTAGGTTGGGCACACCAATATGATTTGCATATTGTTATAAATCCTAGAGTATCAAATCAAGTCACTATTGTTGAAGAGGTTACTGTTGAAGTTATTGATGAAAGTATGAATTATTTATTCTCTGGAAATGTGGTTGAGTTAAAAGGATATGTACATAAGATTATGCTCAAACCAGATGCAGGGCCCATGCAACATAAGGTGCGAAAGGTTCCTATAATTGCGAGACAAGAAGTAAAACGCATGTTAAATGAGATGGTTGAACAAGGTATTATTTAGCTAATTGAAACATCAGGTTGGATTTCACCAGTTCTGATCACAGGCAAACCCGATGATAGTTATAGGTTCTGTGTGGACTTGCGCTCTTTGAATAAAAACATAGTGGTAGATAATGATCCCCTGCCGAATATTAATGAGCTTGTACTGTCTCTGAAAGGTGGAAAGTTTTTTCTAAAATTACAGCTACGCAGTGCCTACCACCAAGTTAAATTACACAAGGACTCTAAAGCTTTGACAGCATTCATTACCACGGAAGGAGTATTTCAGTTTACTAGGCTGCCATTTGGTTTAGCATCGGCAGCTGGGGTATTCCAGAGAATAATGGGTTCAGTTTTAAAGGTGCTTGAGAATGTAGTCCATTTTCGAGATGATGTGCTTGTTTTTGGTGACTCTAAAGAGCTACACAAAATGGTCTTGAATGAGGTATTAAACAAAATGGTGGAAGCAGGATTAACTCTTAAAAGAGAAAAGTGTAAGTTTTGTGTAAAAGATGTGGAGTATCTGGGATACACACTATCTGCTGCCGGTGTCAAACCTAAGAGGCATCTTGTGAAAGCTATAAGGAAAGCTCCTACAACTGTAGATACAGATCAACTGGGATCTTTCCTAAGACTTATAGAGTACTACTCTAAATGTATCAAATGTTTTGCAGATAAAACGGAGCAAATAAAGAAACTACTCAGGAAAGGATGCAAATATGTATGGTCTGAAGAACAAGGAAAGGCTTTTGAGAACATCAAAAATTAGATTTGTGAAGCGAAAGTTTTAACTCCGTATGATACTAGGTTGATGTCCACTCTTACAGTTAATGCCAGTGCTGTGCGGGTGGGGGTAGTTCTTGCACAAATTCATAAATCAGTCAAAAGGCAGTAGCATTTGCCTCTAGATCTTTGACTAATTCCAAAAGGAATTATTTGGTCATAGAGAGAGAGGCTTTGGCTGCTGCATGGGCAGCTGAGTATTTTTGAATGTTTCTTTGGGGTGTTCCTTTGGTTTTACAAACAGACCATAAACCCCTAATTAAAATACTGTCTACTGGTGGTGCAGGGAAAGGGTCCGCGAGACTTCCAAGATTAGCAGATCGTTTACAAGAGTATCTGAATAAGATTGAATACATTGCTGTGTCGAAAAATTGTCAAGCTGATGGTTTGTCCAGGTTGCCACTACCTTGGTATGAGGTAGATAAAGTGGAAGTGGATTATTTTGAAAGAGGAGGTGCTGAGGCTTGTGTAGAGGAGTTTGTTGAAGTGAGCAATGAAGAAATCAGTAAAAAATTATGGCAAGAATGCATGTCCAAGGATGGAGTATTACAACACGTTATGGATTTGATTGTGAAGGGAGGTAGGTGCGAAAGTACTCTTCCGGTTGCGATGAGACCTTTTGTTAAAATTTTGGATGATTTATCTATTTGTGGTGAGAATGTAATCATGAAAAATGATTAATTTGTCCCTCCACAAGTGTTGAGGATTGCATTGTTTAAAATGGCTCATGAAGGTTACTTGGGATAATCACTTACCAATAAAAGGATATGAGAACATTTTTGGTGGCCTGCTATTGACCAACACATTTCTGAGTGGGTGGAGAGATGTGTTGACTGCAGAGAGAGTGAGAAAAGATTAAAGGTTGGAGGTCAAGCAGAAATGGGTGTGATAGAAGACCCTGGTTTGCCGTAGCATACTGTGTGATGGACTTTATTGGACCTTTAGGATAGGTAAGCACTGAGATGGGATTTGGGATGGTCATGGTTGCTGTTTCCTCAAAATGGCTAATTGTAAAGTTCATGCGTGAAGTTAGCACAAGACATACCATCCATGTGTTAGATGAGATTTTTAAGGAAGATGGTTATCCTGTTAAATTAATCACTGACAATGGCACTCAACATACATAAGTAGAACTGGTCAGGTATTTAAAGGCTTGTGAAATTATACACTGAAGAACCACAGGAAAATGGTATCGTTGAGAAAGCCAATTGTATGGTAAAAGGTGTTATCCAGATGGCAGTTGAAAACAGGAAGAACGTGAGAGATATGGTCGCTGATTTGGTTTGGGCGTATCATACTACAGAGAATGGAGTGACTAAAAAAATACCTTTTTGTATGATGAGAGGACGGAAGGCTAGTACCAAGATGGTGCCGGCCTGGATAAAGGGACTCTTGGGTTTGGCAAACTTAGGAGTAAATAAAGTAAACCAGGATGAGGTATGTGTACAATGAAGTTGTATAACAGAGAATGATTGGGTAAAAGTCAAACCTGGTCGCCTAGGCAGTGGCCTCATGAGGTTTTGTGCTCCATACAAGGTTAGGAGTGTACATAATGGGTGTGATCCTGTATAATGGCGAAAAGTGGAATATGAGGAGAGTGGCACTTTACAAGAAAAGCGTAACTTGTAGTGGAAATGAAGAGTTTCGAGAGGTAAGTGATGCTTGTAATCCTTTAATGTTGATGAGTGATGAAGATGTGCGGAGTGGAATGTCAAGTAATGTCACAGGTAATAGTGGTGACAGTGTTGGGGGGAGTCCGCAGTAGAATCGTTTCTCAAAGTCCCAGGTTTCCACCCAGGTATCTCCAACATTATGTGTGTGGTGACATGAGGTGAGGATGTACAGTTCTGGTTAGGGTTTTATGTTTATTTATTTTTTAGGCATGTATGTAGTGCTTTGTTTACAGAATACATAACATAATATATTTCAAGTTTTACATGTGTTGTTTAAATTAATTAAAGGGAAGAAGATGTGTTGTATTTAGTTGAGAGCTTATCTCTAAGTGAGTAATCTATTATCAAGGTTCTAGTGTTGTAGTGATTGATGACATAGGTGCATCCTGATTGGTCAGTTGTCTGCTGGCTGGAGAGGGATCACCAAGATGGTGTCTTCTGTGCATCAAATAAATGTGCTGTTGTTGCTTTACATCTGGATCAGCTTATTTTTTGTAACACAACACTTGCACACTAAATCAGTTCTTGTTTTGAGCTGCTCCTGGTAGTATGACCCGAGGAAGGTAGATATAGAGGGCGCATTAGCGGCAGAGAACCTGAGCTAACACTTTCTTCAAAGCAGCTTCTCTTTCAGCTATTCAAGATCACGTCTACGCCTGTGCTTATAGCAGCATTCCTAGCTGCATGCCCTTCGCCTACTTACTCACCTGACTGCCACACACACACACTGGGAGAAGGGATGTGTGAATACTGCATCAGCTGCGAGCATTAAGAAACAGCTTTCAAGCAGGGCCAGATTATGGCATTTAGGAGGTCCTAACGCAATACTGTTTGCCCCTCCTCCCCACTACAGATTTTTTTACATACAATAGGAACAAGCATTAAAAATGCAATAGGTCTTTCCTTTCATTAGGTTAAAGCCATTTGCTTTGCTATACAATACCATTAGCAAAGCAAATGGCTTTAACTTAATCAAACGCGTGACCTGTTGCGTTTTCAATGCTTGTTTTTATGAAGCACTCACTGATCAAAATGACTGAAAGCACAGAAAATTACGTTGAGAGTATACAGTGTGAAGTACTCCTTAGCCTCCTCTACCTAGTGTTAATATGTAATTTCCTGGATACCGCAATGACAGGTCTCCCACCTGATATACTTCCTGGAGGGGCCGTAAGGTGTCTCCGACAGCTACATAAGTGAGTCCATTTATATTTATGGGGTTATTAAGCTCATCGCCACATTTCGAACCCTAGCACACTCCAACCCTAACCTGTAAAAACTAGCCTAGAACCCTACAAACTAACCCTTAAACTCAACACTAAACCCTAACAACCAACCCTAACCACTAACCCTTAGAACACTTAATACTTTACCACGCATATGCCTTTATTATCCAAGCCTTTAGAGCGAAATTACATGTACCTACAACTTCTAGAGGGCTACAAATTACAACTTTAATTCATACTAGGAATGGTCACAGATAATGCCAAACACCACTCCTGTGTCTACAAGAAATGTCTACTCTCCCCCCAGGGGGGTATAGATCAATTCATCAACATTTTATAAAATGCATAGAGACACCTCTGTGCAGGATCAACCCTTTGGATAGTAGCTCTCATAAAATATATGTGATATAATTGTTATCTGTCATATCTCCCTAGCGGGTAATTCAGTCTAACTGGGAGTGACCATTATCGTGCCCCAATCTAATATGTTGGTATGTCCTTGCCCCAAAAAAACATGGCGAGTACCACATTGCTTCTTCATAAAAGAATACTTCAATACTTGAGGGCAATAAAGAACATTCATTCATATGCCATATTGTTAGAACTGGCTATTTCTGGTAGGCTAAGGCTGACGCCAAGGCCAGGCAGAAACCACCATTCTAGTCAGGGCAAGGAAGTCACACGCCAAGATAACCTCTGCTCACCCCCTTGGTAGCTTGTCTCAAGCAGTAAGGCTAAACTCGGAGGCAATGTGTAAAGCATTTGCGCCAGCGCACAACAGCAACAACATACAAGGCACACCACAAAAGAGACTCCACACAAGGTTATTATAAAAATAACTTTTGTATTGTAAAAACATATCAGATAAAATCACATATACATGGTGCCAACTGGCACGGGCAATATTCACAGGGATTATGTACACAAGACAGGGCCACAAGGGCCACTGTCATATTCAGATATAGCACTTCTAGATAAAATGTAGAATATCAAGTAATGATCAAAGATAACAACCAGTAACCACTGGTAACAGGAACCAGGACCTTACTAGGACCACCTGTACTAAGAAAGCAGAACCACCTAAGTATCACACAGCATTAGGGGTCTAAGAAAGAATACATTACTCATGATGCAATAAACCTACATTCAGAGGAGTAGAAAAGACAACCACCTAAGTATCACTCAGCATTTAGGGGTCTACACCAGAACACCTTACCCATGATGCATGAACACATTCAGAGGAGTAATAAAGAGAAACACATGATGCCATAAACATTCAGAGGTGTTAAGAATAGAGCACATGATGCAATAAAATACATTCAGGGGTGCAGCGCAAGAAGACACATGATGACTAAACATTCAGAGGTGCAGCGCATGGAAAGAAAGACACATGATGCAGTAACACATTCAGAGGTGCATAATAAATCAAAAGCGCAAAAACTCACATAAGCAATAACTATTAAAAAGCATAGAAATCACATTGCGCCAGCACTACATAAGCCACTACCTGTGGCAGTCCCTAGGCCAACTGGCCTTGTGGGGCCAAGATGCCCTGAGTCCAAAGTCAGGGTGCGCTGCCATGCAGCGCCAGTCACAAAGTACAAAAAGCCTAAACGTGGCAGGTGCCCACAAAGTGCTGGGCACCTGGGCATCGCAATAAAATTAACTGCGACAGGGTCCTCACTGCCCCTTGGGCGCAAACTGCGCCATGCTGGAGCCACACAGGCTCTGGGACACATACACTGTGCACGTTGGAGCCACACAGGCTCTGGCCAACACTGGTCAAACGTTGGAGCCACACTGGCTCTAAAGCAACATGCCCCCTCTGAGCCTCCGTGGCTCTGGACAACGTTGGGGCGACCCGCTGCCAACTGGGGCCGCCCTGACTCTGCGCCGTTCACGGTGGAGTCCCCTACGGGGGACTCTAACTTCTCAAAATGCCCCCAGAGCCTCTCAGGGCTCTAACTACGAAAAATGGGGCGGGGAGCCTCTCCGGGCTCCGTGCACGTTGGGGCGACCCACTGCCAACCGGGGCCGCCCATGAAGCCTTCATGGCTTCCTACTTGCACTAGGCGCGAGCTCGCGCTTCGGGAGGGGCGGACACCGACAACGTGTCCCGGCGCCCCTCCTCTCTTCTCTGCCTCACTCTGCCCGGCCCCCAGCCCAGACTCACCGGCGGGCTCCTCCGGGCGGCGGCTCTTCTTCACTCGCGGTGGGGCAGGCACCGACAATGTGCCTCGCGCCCCCGCCGCAAGTCTCCGCCTCTCTCCTCAAATGCCGCCGGGCTCCCTCAGCTCACGGGAGCCCGGCCGACCCGCCGCCATGCAGCGCCATCCTCTCTCCTCTCCCCGGGCCCGGCGGTGATCACGGCCATCTTCAAAACACGCCCGGGAGCCAGCCAATGACAGCGCGGCTCCCGGGACCAGCCCCTGGGAGATGCTGAGCCGTCAGCCAATCAGGGCGCGGCCTCGGCGATGACGCGGCGGCGCTGGGCCAATCCCAGCGCGGCGTTACTGGAGGGGCTCGTCTCGCTGGGCCAATAGGAGCGCGGCGGCTTCGATCTTCGCTACCGCAGCTCCTGGTCCTCTTCCTGGCCCCGGGCAGCGGCAATCACGGCGTGGGCAGCCAAGGTTAGATAAAATTAACAATAAGCGAGGTGGACACTCGCTAGGGCGGCCAAAGCGCTCCTCAGCGCTATCATCCAAATAAAGGGCTCTACAGCGCTAGAAAACAGGCAGAGCGCTCCCAGGCGCTCAGGGGGAAGCACCGCGCTTCCAGGCGCTAGAAATCCAACACAAGCGCCCTCCACAGGAAAATGCAGCTTCTCCATGCTGCAAAGATCCCAGAAATTCCCAGGGGTAAAGCAAAGTCCCCCCATCAGCCCAGCAAGGCAGAGGGGTCCCCCAGGAGTCCAGGAAAGTCCATCAGAGGTCCAGGAGCTGGGCAGGGCCCAGGGATTCCCCTGAGCCCCTGCAGCAGCATGCCCCTGGCAGATTCAAGTCAGAAACAAGAACATTTTGGAAGGGGACACAGCCCCTTCTTATACACAGAAAAGCCTTTGAAGTCCTTTGAAGCAGGCAGTGTGAGAACCAGCTAGACTGGTTTAGAGGGAAGTCCCCTTCAGTATCAGGGACAGAGGTGTCAGTCGCCCAGGTGGAGCCAGCTTGTAGTTACACAGGAACAGCCCTTCACTATCAGGTGCCATCTCCTCCCACTTCCCTGGCAGCAGATGCTGCCTTTCATCCATGGGCTGACTTCAGACAACCTCCTGGGCTCTCCAGCCCCTGTCATCCTCAAACCAGACAGTCAATCCACAAGCAGGCCCAGGCACTCTGGGCCAGGCTCACCAGCCAATCACACGCTAGCACCAACTTACACAAATATTCCAACTTCCAAAAGTAGTACTTCTAGACTAGACACATTCATGCTGCATACATCATATTGCAGCATTCATTCTCACGAGTTCTCTCATACCAAACTCGCCCCTGCACTCCCCACGCATCAGGAACTACAATGGGCATACATATTCCCCATTCATTCCTATGGGAGGGCAGGTCACTCACCATTCATTCACAAAGAGCTCAAGCACTTTACACTGTACCACAGTGAAAAAGTGCGCAGAGGCCTAAAATCACCAACACCAGGTTCCATAAATAGGCTAGGAAAAAGCAAAAAGTCTAGGGGTGAACCTGCCCAACGGGCCGGGTCCAACACATATGCAGTGGCGAGAAATTCTGATGGAGCATGGGAGGGATGAGACCAAACTGGTATACAGTGGTTTGATGTGTGTGCCCAAACATTGGCGAGAGGGCAACAGAGAGCAGAAACTAAGGAGGCAGGAAGCCAGACTTATTAAAGAAATGGAGAGTAAAGAGCAAATAGGGCTGAATGGGGATGAAGAGCTATACAGCGTTTTGTAAACTTGTAAAAGAGCTCCTGTCGTCAGTAGCGACAGCGCGTCGATTCACACCATGAACAGTTGCGCATTTGCTACAGAAGTTAGGAGCTTTTTCCGCTCATTGACTTGGACCCATACCCGGGATGACTTGGCGTAATTACAGAGAACAGTTACGGGTGAACAATTAGCTGAGATCAAGCAGGGTTTAATTTTATTGTGTGGAGAAGTTCTTTAATCGGGACATCCCACCAGGTTGTTCGTGAAGAATTGGGATTGGCAGCTGATACATCAGAAGGTCTGTAATCTCTTCTATTATGCTGTCTACATAGATATCTGGCCCTGATGCAGTGTTGCAATTACGACAAAACTTGTGTTCGCTAAAGGGAACAAAGCTATTTTGGAACAATTAATTTATACGCTCAAGACCAAGTACAACGATTGAAGACTGGATTCATAATGACTGGGTGTGCCATAAGGCTGTATCAATGTTTACTTAGAATTCCTGGTTCTGTTTGTGGATTTAGGGTGGGCTTCCCTCCTTGTATGTAAGCCACATTATTTGTTTACATATACCAAATTGAGTGTTTACCTCTAGGTGAGCGCCAGGGAAGCCAAAGTCAACCACTTCAGTGAAACAAATCAATGTCTGTTCATAGCATTATGAATACTATACTGTGAAGTTTTGCCAGTTTAAAGATGGCAGCAATGTATACTATCATTTTTTAGTCCTTGTTTATGTTTATGACGAAGGAATTAACACTGCAGGATAGTTAAATGTGAAAGTGGGCCAAAGTCAATTGTCATGAGCAAGGCTCAGCCAAGCCAAAACTCATAGATCATGTATTTTGCCGTAATAAATTGGCTGCGATTTTAAGCTAGCTAGTGGAGTGCTGATCTCTTTAATTATCACCTTGGCTGCTAGGGGGTTTTCCCCTCCTGTGCTGATGATGTTTGAATACTATAGTTTCATGACAAGGTCAACTCGTCATACGCACAGCGCAGGTAACACCCATGACGAGTTGACCTTGTCATGAGCATGGAAGGGGTTATCAAGGAGAGAGGAATATATTATATATATATATATATATATATATATATATATATATATATATACACACACACATACATACATATATATATACACATACATACATACACACACACACACACAGATACATATTATTTTGCTTTTACATTGAATTTCTATAACGCCTATGAACAGTTTTAACTCCAGAATGCACCCATTTCCTTTTTGTCTCTGTAAGTAAAGTGTCAGGCTGCTTTTTCTCGTGGTCTACAGAGGGGAGGCTCCCATATTTGCCCTCGCTACTTCATGGTGATAGGGGTGGAGTGCAAATAGGCTCCTAGGGCACACATCCACAAATCTTGAGTCTCATATCTGAGGACTGAGTGCAAGGCAGTGCCCACCCTGGGATCTCGTGAGTCCTCACTGCCAGCAGACCCATCCACTACTGTGAATGTTGTCAGGGCTGGCCCTAAACCGGAGTGACCAGGACAGTGCACTGGAAGGATAGAAAATGTGGTGCTTGTTGTGGGGGTGGGGGTCGTTGCAGTGTGACGCTAGGACATGTGATAAAAATGGGTGGTGGGCAGGGGGGTGATGGAGTGATAACAATTACGGTGACGTACATTAAGGGCTGATTACAAAGTCTTTAACAGGAGAGACTAATTGGGACCAAGTAGGATGGATGAGCTACCAGTTTGCATGACATTAAGTCAGGCTGCTCCCTGCTGTGCTCCCTTGGAAAATTGGCACCCTGAGCTTGGCCCCAGCTCGCCCATGTCCAAGACCCTGAATGTTGTGTAGAATACTCATCTGTTGCCAGGAACATTTGAGATGCCTCTTTGTTTCTTGACGTAAAACCCCAATATTTGTGTTCCCGATGTACAACAACCTCTCACAGGTCGGTGCTGCACAGTGTGAGAGAAGGTGTCCTTAGCTCCCGTGTTCTGTGCATGGCAAAGTGATTAAACTGTAAATGCAATCGCAATCATTTTATGTAGTGTTGTAACCAATGAGTGTTGCTATCGCCATCCAGTTCGATGGAGGTGTGCGTCCTGACCTCTCTCGACAGATGTTAGTGGCGAGCGGTAAACTCCCTGAGCCATCTTCTCTGCCTGACACACTTCCATCAAGCGAAAAAGATTGGGTTGAGTCCTGAGCTCTCTGCTGTGTCTGGCTTCTCGTTCGTGTGCTCAGCAGGCCGCAGAGATCTCACGAGCAGAAGCTCGAGGCGAGGATGCGGTGTTTGCAGGCACTACCGGTCACCATAGCAGGCACGCCAGAGAGCCCCTGCCACGGGCGTGGCGGAGGCACATGCCGTGCACACTCCACTCCCTCCCACTGCAGGTCACGCACCCGCCCCCTTCAACGATCCCCTGATCGTTGCTGACTGAATACTCAATAACACTCAATCAGACTTTATTCTCAAGATCAACATCTTGGCTTGGTCAAATGCAGTTAAGCTGGTTTGGGGGCACTACCTCACAATACTTTTCTCTATAACAATTCAGAGATTTAAAAGCGCATTCCAACAACCTCTCTCTGTCTCTCTTGCTGGTTGTAATCCCTTTCTTGAGGGCTGTTGAGCTGGGACTACATGGTGGTCTCGAAGAGTGTTTCCTCCGCCTTGTGTGCTCATTCATTGCAGAGTTATGACCCGACAAAATCCTGAGCTGTAGAGAAGACACACTCATATCAGTACTTAAATTATTATTATTTGTATTATTATCATTATTAGTAGTAAAAGTAATAATAATAGATCAACAGGAGTTATCACAGCAGCTCTCATCATTTACTGACCCTGCTAGCTCTGTGAAATGACAATTCCAGCACAACCTACATCGCACAGATACAAGTGCGCCATTTTGGACAGTGTCACAAATGTTCCAGACAACTCGGCTTGTCCCAACTCCTACTTGCATACCACACCTACAGAAGATATGGGGTCCAGCCTCCTCTCACATCGCCTCCCTGTAAATCTGGAATTACCCGCACTACACATAAGAGCCTCCTGCCCATTTCTTGAACTCCAGAAGAAGTTGAACACCTTGCTTTCGGAGTAAGCCCCCCAGGCCTAGGTTTGGTTAGACGCACACCTGCTCAGTTCCAGTAGACTTGCTAATTGGTCCTGGTTTTTAAAGTGTATAGAATTGTGAAACACTCCATTGGTCTTAAAATGACAGACACTGCCACCACGTGGTTGCCTTTCATAATTAAGTGCTTTGTCTAGAAATAAGTGGGAGTGCCAAACAGTGGCAAGGACATTCGTAAATTAAGCCCTGATTCCATAAACAATTCCCGCCCCAGTGGCCTCAGTATCGAATCACAGTCGAAGACTGAGGCAGCACAGAGTCTGGCCGTGGGTCGTGTGATGTATCCCTGTTAGAGCCTGCAGTAATTCAAGGCTCACAATGGAGTTCTTTTACTGGTAACCTGGCTGCTGTATGTTCCATGTCCAGGGTCCAGAAACTAGTAGCATGGATGGTCCAGTCAGCGGCACTCCCACAGGATGTCTGCCTGCATGCCACAGTCTGTCTGACCTGCTGCCGCCTGCCTGTGATGTCATGGGTGTGTTTGACGGCACCTCAAAGTGTATCTTAACGTATTTACCTTTCGTATACTTGGAGTTTCTTTTAAGTGGACGTAAGCTCACGCTTACAAATATACAGCTTCCAAAAGCCACTATCCAATGCGCGCAAAATATTCACATAGTGTCAGCTCTGTATGCTAGCTTAAGAAAATAGGTGTGAGGGAAATATATATCTATTCCATTGTATACACCTTTCAAGAGGGAATATATCCCTCCAAGCAGTGCCGAGATGCATCTAACGTAACTCTTGTGACTTGCTCAAATGCTTCCATGAAGCGATGACAGTGTTACCCCTGGTGTCTTCGAACAGCTCGGCACCAGTGTGTACACCATATAAAAGAACGTCTAGCTCCCAAAATACGTGTGCAGATGACTTGTGCTGGTAGGTTTTACTGCAAGTGTTGTGCCCTTGCAAACCGCTGGTTTTCTGGTAGGTAATATAGCGTTTCAATTATAATATGTCTCGTGGCAGTGAAACGATTTCACTGTTGCCTGTTCATTGCCGGTTTTGTTCTCAGTCTCTCCTTGTGGTTTGGTTCGCGTCTAATTTGTGTGGTAACATTCAACATTCACTCTCTTCATTCAAAACGGAAAGTGAACATGCAAAGTGTAAAGACGTCCTAGGTAAAATATATTGAGCCTAGGGGTTACGTTTAACAGTGAGTACTACTAGAAACGAACATATCATCAGTTGTAAAACAGCACCAAGTGTCTAGCTGCGTGCACTGTAGACTAGCACCCGTGTAGCGGGAAGCAGTCTTGCCTCTATGAAGCGGCAGAAAAGCTTCACCGGTTAGACGGAGCTTACTGACGTTCTCTATTAGGCTCTGCTTCCCTCGGTTGGATAGTGCCCCGCGTATTATGTCCAGTTTTCCGTTTTTAGTGACAAAGGAATCCTAAACAAGCGTGGCAGGATGCCGGCAGCAGGAGGAGGGCGAGGAAGGGGTGGGGGGCTGCTCGATTCCCTTGCGAGAGCAATAATTGCTACCATATGGCAGCGCTCGCTTCCGCAAGTGAATCGCCAGACGTGCTAAAGGTCTTTTTGCCTATGCAGCGCATGCACGCTGTGTAGGCGAGACCTAAAAAGGGACTGGAAGGCATTTGAGCGAGGGAGAGGCAAAGAGAAAGAGATCGCAGAGTAAGCAAGCCTATTTCCTACAACACCTTATGATGCTGAGCACTGTCTCAGTGTCTGCTCCCTGATCAAATTATGTGCAGAGAATATGTTAACGTATGTCACTAACAGCCTAAAAGGGACAACGTCCATCTACTGCTTCAGTACTGATAAACCGAAGAGTAACGCAGGCTGCAGATCACTTAATATTTAGGGTGAGGATGGAGGGGCGAGTGACAGCAGTCGATTGTGATCCTGAGTGCAATGGAATCGGGATCAGTGAGAGTGAGGCGGTGCAGGGGGTGGCTATAAAAGAACAAAATATTCTGTAAATATTTAGTCTTTCTCTCACTTTCAGGACAAACAAGACAAAATAATTCACACACCTTAAATGAAAAATAATTTCAAGGTAAACTAATCAAAAGAAATGCACTGCAGAATGATTTCGGTTTAAGATGGAAAAAGAAGTACTGTAGCAAGTGCAGACATTTTTATGTGTCCTTTAAAAGCGCACTCTTCAGAATTCAACTGGTAACACCCTTACATTACACCTCTTAAAAAGAATAAATCTTTGTCACCATGAATCCTCGTGTGACTCCATCAAATAGAGACAATCTAGCTACCAAGCAGCATTTAGATTTACAGATTAAGCAATTGCACACATTTACATTTCTTTCAGGTAGCAGGCATCCTGGCAAGATGGCCGGCTTCTTCTTTAGCATCCTGGCCCTCCCTTGGCTTCACAGCACAGGAGTCGGCCACCTTTCCCTTCCAGTCTGAGACATCTCAACTCTCGGAATCAACCATTCCTGAGGGTTGCTTTTTTTTGTTGCTTTTTTTTTAAACAAAAAGTACGGGAACTGTTTTTGTTAAATCAAAAAAGTATGGGCACGTCATTCCCCCCAGACCCTGCCCACTTTAGTCTCAGGGTGGGGAGGGGGAGTACTAAACACCAAACATGGCATGTGAAAAATATGTAATATTCTTCAAATGGAAGGCGTACCAGAAAATAAATTCAATGTAGCAAATTTCAGTCCATCATCTTCTTTCATTATTCCAAAATTATTGCACATGAATTAAAATCAGCCATTGCGTTTCGTTCCTGTCACACTAGGAACTTCATCAAGGCTTAATGTATAGTGTATTCACAATGTTTTGTAGGCAATCACCAGACACACAGGTTTATATTCATCCCATCGATGGAGGGTACATGGGGACCATATCAAGCCCCGGCTCGACGCCAAAGCTGTCAAGGACTCTGTCCTCGAGCCGGAGCTTGATAAGATTGGCTGATTTTAATTTGTGTGCAATAATTTTGGAATAATAAAAGATGATGGACTGATATTTGCTACATTGAATATATTTTCTGGTGCACCTTTCATTTGAAGAATATCCTGTTTTCTGGCCTCAGTGGCACCAAATGGTGGCAAGTGCCAGAAGAGTGGTGGCAAGTGCCAGAAGAGGATGCACAGGACACTAAATTGAACTTGACGGGATTGAGGTGCAAAACCTGTGGTCAGTAACTGTTAGCTTTGTGTATACATGAAAAATATATAATACTGTCTTCTTGAGCATACCAGAAACATGTAAATAAACACATTCTGGTAATTAATAAATAGACTACTTTTAATACATTCTTTCCATCTATCCTACTACCTGGTAGCCGTTTTTGGTGTTAATCTGTAGTCACACCATCAGAATGCTGGAATCAACACCTTCTTATGCAGGGTTGGAATGGGACAGAAAATAAGCCCGGCCACTATAATAAAAGTGCCACCCATTTGCAAATCAGATAGCTAAAAAAGCAGCTCACATCTGTATATCGGGCAGTTTTAAACTTGTAAAGAGATTGTTGAGATTGATAAATACAATGGCAATGTACAACCTGATGTATGCACTCAAAGCAGCTGCCGTACCAATAAATGCAATATTGATGTACACTGTAATCTATGCGGGAACAATAATGTCAATACCAGTAAATGAAATACCAATGTACGCTGTAAACTATGCCCACACAGTGATGTAAATTAATACTAGTAAATCCAGCGTCAATGTACACAGTAAGTTATGCCCACATAATGACGTCAATATCAGTGAATGCAATGTTGATGTACGATGTAACAACCATATGTATATTAATGAGAACAGTAAATATTATATAAACTACAGCCATGTTACACGTGCACACACTCACAAACTTGTATCAATGTTGGATTCAACTGAGATGACCTCCCAAAACAACTACACGTCAGAGATACGTGGTTAGACAAGCCCTGCAACCAAAACCCAAGCCTACCGATTGACAGGTCACAGGTGGAGTTACACTTAGCCCAAAGACAAACACAAACGCACACCCAGGGAAAATCCTGATCGATCCCACAGATAAGTAGTCACACCACAAACAGGCCCAAGGAGACTGGCCCACTAAAACACGTTTGTCCAAAGGCGTATGTTCCTAAAATACTACAAAGTTTGATGCCACATGTAGTTAGGAACACTCAGACAATCAGGAAACGACATGCACACCGCACGAGGTGATCACGCACTTACCAAACCAGACAATTGGACACGCACACTCTAGCGCTCTAGAAGCTCAAGAGCCATCTGTGTCCCACTTAGCAGATGTTTTTTTCTGGATATTTATAACTATGATGATTTCCAAAGAATGTTGAATTATTTTATTGGACCCACAAAATGTATATATGTGCGGCCAAAACTCTGAGACTGTCTTCAGACGTGCCTCTGCCGATACTCTCCCACCTGCTGCATTTAATTAAACCAACTTGTTCCTGTTTTGCCAAAATCCTCTTGCCTTTTTATTTAATTAAGGTCAATCAATCAGAAAGGCTTGAATATCGCCGCTTGCCACCCCGGGGGCCTCCAGTCACTGGATGGCTGTGCGAGCCTCGGTCTAAGAGCCAGGTCTTGGGCTGCTTCTTAAAGTCCTTCAGAGAAGGGGTAGTGCGGAGGGGGAGGTCGTTCTAAGAAAATCATATTCACGCAACAAGATGCTGTAGAAGTGGGGAAAGAGCCTTTACAATGAGGTTTTTACTTCGTTAAGCCTTTACCACGCATTATTTAGTACGCATATTTTTACCACGAATATGCATTTCAAATGCATGCCATTTAAGGTAAGTTGGGGAGTGGGATTCTCCCCCCACAAATACATTGTTTTTAAATATAAAAACAATGTTTGGTATTGGCTTGCGTTTGAAGTACTTTTTAGCTGTAAAAACATGCGTGCTAAAAAATTTGTGTCAAACGCATGCAATGTAATTGCATGTGTTGTACCATCGTACAACCTAGAAGGGTTTTGCAAGGTATAGGATACTGCATGCATTTGTACTTGCTTCTGGCAAAGGGAAATTAACAGTAAGAACAGGCCCACCAGGCCATAAAACAGGCCCACAAACAGCCACAAAATCAAGCATTTACAATGCAATGGTTTTGCCTTTGTTAAAGTTTGAGCTATTGGCAATGCTCTTGACATTTTTATTTATGTTTTTTTTAACATAAATAAATGGCATGGTCATTTGCAATGCCACTAGCTTTATCTTTCCTCATTCTTCGGTTTGTTCCGACCAAGGACCAATTCGGTCTCGCTGCTTTTTGACTGGATATGCTGTATCTTTCCATTGTCAAGTTTAGAAACTTGAACCACAAGGGAGTATTTTCTCTCCCTCGTCGTCTCTATCCATCTCCACCCCTTTGCAATACTTTTTCTTTTGCATTAAGGAAAAGCATTCCAGACGTACATCAGTCCGGCAGGGAAGGGGGGGGGGGCGGGGGGAAGATCCAGGCAAAACGAACATCTATGCCCTGGGGTGAGTCCAATTGGCTTTGCCAGGGCTTGCTGGATTCATCAGTAACACAGCCCACAATCCTTGCACTATCACCACAGAGTCCTACTCAAGACACTATACTTTGACAGAAACCCACCATCACGCCTGCGCCCTGTCCCTGTGAAAGCAAACACCAGCAACACACACTGCTAATAAAATCACCCCCTTGAGTGCACAATTTCCCATGGTACAACAGCGACCAGGTTTGTGGTTCGTATACTACAAGCATTGGCAAAGTCAACAGGTTCGTCTTGGTCAAGGACACATATGTTACCCAAAACGAACTGATAAATGGATACAGGTACCGAGGAGACCTGCGGGGAACACAGCCGTGTAAACAAGCAGAAGAGGGAATCAGTTTCCCAGCCTGCTTCGGGGGATTTCCCCAGATCTGGGGAGGGTCAAGCCGGGACCACAGGAGCCCTGGTCTCTAAAGGGACAGGGCAGCCATGTGTGATGTTTGCATATAAAGAGTTCACATCATTAACACGTTTACCAACAAGCCCGAGGGTGACAGACAAGACGGAAGGAGGGGTAACTGGTGAGAACAGCAAACCAGATAGAGATCACCACCACCGCCGCCCCCCCCCCCTTCCCCGCTGAGGCCGCCGCATCAGGGCAAGTCAGGGGGCAAGCAAGGCCCTGCACGTTAAGAGCATTAAGCAAACGGTGGGCTTTGGAGGGGTGGGCCTTTAATCTTGGCACGTCACAAACAGGACTCCCTATACCGCTGTTTCTCAGGTAACTAAGTCATCAATAGTAACCCATTAACAGGATCTTTAGAAGGAGCGGCCCAATAGCACACAACCCATTTAAACTGCGGGGTGCGGGGGTTTACAGGGCCGCTTCGAACCACTCTGGATTTTCTTTTCTCGCCTTTAGGGGTAGGATTTAAAGTGCACTGCCAGTGGTAGGCCTTCTGACTTGGCCTCCACTTCTGTCACAAACACTCAACAACCACAGCGTAAAAACAGTCAACAGCAAAATAAATGGCAGCAGTAATAAAGGGAGGGGCGCTGGAAAAAAAGTGCACTCAGGACCAATTTAACAGCACCAAAAAGGGCGGCTTACAGAGCGTCATCGCAAACTGAACTACTCTAGCATTTGTTGCACGAGGTTTTGTGACCAACAGAATGCTCATTCGATCATTCATCCTAGAATGAATGGCTGAATTGGCCACGCCGTGAACCGCAGCAGGGATGAATCTATTCTTGGACCCTCCGCCTTTCCGGGTCGCTTCTTCCCACCGCCCCGGTCCCCGCTCCACCGCCGGCAGAAGAGCGCGCTCAGCGGAGCCGTGAATTCCCCAGCTCGGATTACCGCGCTCCCGTCATTAATCACCGGTTCGAAGCTGCAGCGAGGAGCGCACCGAGGCCAGAGCTGCACCGAGGCGTGCGCAGCCCCCTGGGTAAGGCCTCATTTTGAACGACAGACCCAGGACACGTCAGAACCCATCCCCGTACTCTCCTTTTATAACAGGGTGGTCGCCTCATTCCAGGTTATTACTGACACCGACCCTATCACCCACAAATCACGGGGATCCGGTCTGACAGTCTCATATGGAAGCAACACTACTCCAACACCCAGAACGCCCCGGCCTAAAGCAATGAACAAAAGGCGCGAAATGGAAACCGTGTCTGCAATTACCTGGCGGGGGGGGTGGTCACCCAAACGCCAAAACCTAATACCTGCCGAGACCACATCCTTCCAAAGCCCCATCACCGGGCCCTAATCTTGCTAACCCGGCCTGCCTGGACCACACTTCTGATGTGAAGCCTTGGGGTGCAGCACGGCCGACTCTCGGCATGATACAGCTGCAGCCTGATGGGGCCGTGGCGGGACTTGCTCTGTCCCCGGGGCTCCTCCTTCGCTCGGGAGCCTCGGGACAGACGCAGGCTGCTTCCTGCTCTCCACTCCTCCTCCGGATGACGTGGCGGAGGCTCGGCCGGCTGGGCCAATCCCAGCGCGGCCCTGGCTGGAGGCACACGGCTGCTTCCTTCGGGCCGGCTTCTCACTGCGGGCAGCATCTCCGGTCTCCCTCACAACACGGGAGACCGGCAAGGCAGGCAATGGCTTCCCCAAGGAAGGGGGAAGCGGAAACCACGTCCTCCCGGCCCCGCCCACAAACAGGCGACGGGCCGGACATCTTCTTCCGGTGTTTCCAATGCCGGACCAGATTCGGGGGCGTTTCCGAGAACAGGCTTTCGGCTAACGTCGCCAAAAGCCAAAAATTCTCGGGAACGCCCCAGACTCTGGTCCTGCATTGACGGACAAACGTGTCTTCCAATGGCTAGCCTCCATTTATGGAGCTAGCCAATGAAAGACAGGGGCGGATTCCCAGCCCCCATACTATACTCATTAGGTTTTCGCCTAGCGAAACGATGCTTTCGCATCGTTTTCGCCAGGCAAAACCTAAAAAACAGCCCACACACTGACCTAGCAGACCAGCCCTTCTGACACTACCAGATTGCCCTATAAGCAGGGCCACTGGAATTATGTGATTCTAAGGCTGCAGAGTATTTAACATAATATGAACTTGCCACATCTACCACATAATGCATAATTTGCTGCATATTCCGCAAATTGTACCATATATATATATATATATATATATATATATATATATATATATATATATATATATACACACACACAGTAACGTTACAAGCACAGTAAAGGACAATTCATTAAAGTCGATTAGTCACTAACCTTTCAGTTGCCAATTGCGGTATGTGAGGGGTAAACTGTTACTAATGAGGTAAAACCTTTGCCCAGTATTATCGTGTAAAAAATGACAAAATAATGCAGTAATACTGTCACAAACTGTGGTACAATATGCCTCATAATTTGCCTTTTCTTGAGCCATAGTATAGTCACCTCTCCTGCCTACTTTGGTCCTCTCGTGTCGCTTAATTCCAGTGGCTCTGCCTATCGGCCAGTTCGACCTACTTCTTATGCTAAACGTGACAGCGTGACAGTTAAATATATGTGAGTGGCTCGTTATGAGGCAATTTAAACGCTACTTGACATGAAGCAGAAACTAGAGTTTAAAATGCCTAGTAAAATGTGTGGGCCTATGCCAAGCCATGCCTGCATTAGCAGGTAAATAGCTTACACTGAGTAAATATTAAAACATGCAAAACTCGTTCTACATTTAGCGTTTGTTTTACTATTAACGACGAAATCGTTATATCTTTTGACATGATACACCTTTGATTCCTGCTACCGTTTTCCTTTTCTTACTCAAAACACATCCGCAACTGCATCAGGAATATTTTGTCAACAAAAAGCTACTACATTGAGAACTGAAGAATCTCTGTACAGGCGCTCTCGAACGTCCCACCCAGCCCTTGGCGCGTCCCCAGGGGCACCCCATGTTTGGGGGGAGGGGGGGGGGGGAGGAATACGCACGTGCATAACCAGTCGTGCCTTGTCTGAGAAATGCCCTTACAAGTCTGGACAAGTGGCAAGAATATTTACGTTGTTAAGAAAATCAATCGCTCTCTGCCACTAAAATTGCCTCAAGAAAAATCTTGGCTCTCTGAGGCACACGTGGAACATGACAGCTAAACATGTGGATTCTATGCACCTGGCATTTGTACCTACACCATCAGAACACCACCTGATCTGTACAGTGCACATGAATCATGATTCAGCACTATAGCAACAGCTGACTAGCTGCCGAATAATGATATCACGTGATATCTTTAGCCATTCCTGACTTTTCAGCCAACAACATTCTGCATTTACAGTTTCGCTTTACAGGTCTACATGTATGCCTACAAGTTCCAGCATGCCCAGTGATGTTTGCTAAGAAAACAAAACTAAGTACAGGCTGAAATGTCACCCAATAAATTTTGAAGATATAACAAATCAGTCGACGAGCACCCTCTGTACCCCCCAAACAATTTTTAGCTTCAGCGTAGTGCTCACGTAAGCCAGATGGGAAGAGACAATTGTTCAAGATGTTCCTAGACTTGTTTCGTTGTTTGTGGCTCGTCAGTGTAATATCCATGGCATGCCATTAACAGTAATGAACCTGGAAAAGTGTACCAAAATGTTTCAACATTTGAAAATCTTATTTATGTGATTCATTCTTTTATTAGATTTTCAAAAACAACACCCTGTGCGCTCTCTGAGAAACAGACATACAAACATAATTATTTGCAAGAAAGACAGGAAACAAATACAAGCCCAATGTAATCGTAGAGAAGCAGTCGCATGGACAAAGCTTGATTTCAAGTTGTAGTTTATTATCAAGCTCCGGATAACACTTCTTCGAGCTCTAGGACGATGCACTGTAATACAATCAAGCGTAGGCCCTGAAGATCCAACTTGCAAAGCGTCACCCCCTGGAAGAGGATTTTTTATTGTTAAACAAATACATCACTCTAGCGCACAATGTAAACTAGAAGTATTCAGTCAGTCCAGTGGCCTCTAGGCTGCATGCAGCCACTAGAATTATGCGATTCTACTGCTTCTTTCCACATGCTGCACAATTAATTACATTGATAAAGAATCGGACGCGTTACAGATCACACACGTACCCATTGCACTTTTGATAAACAGGTGTCATTTTAACGGCTGGCTATGTGACGTGCATTCCAATAACGTAAATTCGGCAAAATGTAGTCTAGTATCAAAGATTGGCAAACGAAATCTATGCCACTCCAACGCCTTGTTTTCAGGCCTGGGTTTCCATTTAATAATTAAGTGCACTCTGGGCTTTGCAGTCCTAGTTCAACACAAGTGAGGAATAACACATTAAAGAATTCACAATGAAATGAAAGGTTGTATACCGGTGACACCGAGTTATTTGGTAACACAACTGAGTGGAGAAGCACATAACATGATAAGGGAGCACGCACCTTAAGTGGACAGTACGTACGTATGATAGTTGAGAAGCTGCGCACGTTCCAATAGTAAAGCACTCACAGTTGGCAAACTTAGCAAAGGTCTAAGGACACAGTACAACACGAGAGCGGTTTCGACTTCACAGCGGAAGGAAATGCGCTGTATAACTACTATTGCGTTATAAAAGATTAGCGCGACATCTACACTCCAGTTACAATGGTCAAGGGACAACACGGATATTAAAGAACTAAGGGACAATGTTTACTTTAGGGGCCAGCGGCAGCCGAAACCCTCCGTGTCCCAGTTCGCCCAACCCCGGCACCTGCCGTAGGCACTCACCTCTGCCAGCACTGGACCTGCGCCTGAAGCTGTTCCTCAGGAAGTTGGCAAACTGCGCCATAACCCTGTCCGTCGCAGCGCCCGGCTCCGCTTCACCTGTGACCCGCTCCGCACCGATCAAAGGTGCTCAGGCACCCTGCGCACGCCGCACGCGGAAGTGCTGCACGCTGCCGTCTTTCAGCTGACTCCTTCACCTCAGAACCGCGCGCACCACTTCCGCGTCCACGGGGCGCGCGCGGCTTTCATTTTCTCTTCACCTTTCAGGACCTGTCCTGGGATTCCCTGTTTGGAACCGGAGGAGGCAGGCGCAAGTGTTCAAAGAGCGGCGAGGGAGACTCTGAAAAGTCCCCTTCATGGCTATATGCCTGGCATCCACGAGCCGACAAAACTGGCTGAACTTTTTGAAGCGGTGCTATCAAGTAAATACAGTCGTAATTTTAAATCGGCATACCTGTCAACTGTTGCATAAAAAATGCGAGTGAAATCAGACGTTTAAAAGCTGTTCTCATTCAGGTCAAAGGTAACATGGAGAAGGCTTACCTGTTAAGTGCTTCCTCCATCCCAACCTCAGAATGTTGTGATGTTTTTTCACTGACTTCAGAACTGAAATTGGGCGGTGCAGTGGTGGGCGAGCCAACAAATTAACGGGGAGAGCCCCAGCGCCGAGTTAAGGCTCTGGATTGTCACTTTAGCCCATGCAAGTGTCAAGCTATGACAATATTTGCTAAATAAAACATGCAAAAAACATCACATAAAATTTGATACAGTCACTTCAAAATTCAAAAAAATTGTATTTCTTTAACACATGGAAACTTTGACATGAATATGTTACAATATGACACTGCACTAAGAAGTACTTATAACATGAGGGAGTCATTCCTGCCCCCGACCTCACTCTGGTGACAGTGCCATTAGTGAACAAACAGGCAAGAAAGTCGTTCTGTGGGCTCTGTATGTGGGCCAGATATTAGAAGCAACATTAGTCTACTAAATCAAACACAACAGATTTTCTGATTCATTTATTTGAACGTGCTTTCATGCACAAATATGAAGAGAAACGAGTTTTGGTGAAATCAAATATGTGCCCAAGATCACACAATTTAAGTGGTGAAGCTGCAATTTATCCAGGTTTATGTTTTCACTTTGTACAAATCAGCCACTAAATGGCAATCTATTTGTCTCTCCTTTTTATGTTTATGTTTTGTTTTTACCTCTTTGTGCAGTCTTCTGCCGTTTTTATTCAGTGCGGACTCGACCTAGAAGTATTGCACCGCTTTACATAAACACCAGTTACATTACACAAGGTAACATTGATTTCTTTTATGCATTGGTGATATACCCAGAATCACAGGATGTTGAGCCAAGTCTAGACTCGAACGTGGCTTGTTCAACTCCAAAGTTAGAAGCTCTCACTGTAATGCCACATCCAGGGCAGATTGAGGGTGTCAGTACATGAATGCTCGGCTTGTTATGGGCTTGAAGTTCCGAGAACACCTCAAGCTAAGCCAGAGCCAGTCTTCAGACACAAGCACAGATCAAGCTTTTATTGGGTCCCCCATTTCCAGTTGGGAGAGTTCGGACAGAGTTGTACCTGCACATGATGCAACAGGTACAGCGAGACCAGGGCCAACGCACCTCAATTGTGGTTTGTGTGGGGGTTCTGATAGAGTTTATGTATTTTAGCTTGCATAAGATCCACGCAGTAATATACTGTAAGATGGGCCATGCGTTATACTATTCAGATAGTAGCAGTGAAAGCCTCATTGGATGAGCAGCCACCAGGGTGAGGGAATCATAAATGTCCCCCAAGAATTAATGCGGAATTACAATGCCTAATAGAGTAAGGGCCTGATTAACAAAGGTAAATATACACTTTTATGTAAGTTAAATATTTTTTGTATTCACGAAATATTCTGACTATGGAGATGCTGCATGAAAAGATAGGACAGGCCTAACTTTTTATGTGTGGAGTATCTGGTACTTGAGACAAACTTGTTCCGCTTCCGCAAGAAATTGAAGACTTTGCTTTTTACTCAACGCGCTCAATAGTCTGCTATGGCTCTAGCCAGGTGAAGCTGCCTCCTTTTTCTACAGTCTATCCCTAGCGCCGGGAAACCCACTGTGGGTAGCTGCGCGCGGTATAAGCTTAAATAAATAAATAAATAAATCTACCACGAGTGCCGAGCCTCTACAGCCGTACAATTACTATATGTAAAATCAAACTTGTAGTTTATGAGTACCAAAATTAGTAAACGTACATAAAAAATGTAAGTTTACATTTTGAATCAGGCACTAAGTGTCTGGCGGTTTTATGCCAGATGCTGAAGTGTAGTAAATAAATGTGTTATCTCAAGTAAGAGATTGTGTTGGGCTGAATTTGTTATTACCAGCATGGCAGGGTTACAAATGTGACCATTTAATATTTTGATATCTTTTTACAGTACATTACACATTCTCAAGCTATAGTCAACACCACAGGAATCATGCAACTTTATGGCTGGGGTGTTTTGCACAAAATTATGGATTTGCCTCAGTTGCCACATAATCTATCTGTTGCATAATCTATGACTTAAAAAAATGCTCCTAGCTCAAAGGAATCAGAAGTTACCAAAAATGCTGCAATTCATGTTGTAGTGCAGTTGAAGACCCTTTGCCAAGGTTGACTGTTCAGCTTTCAGTAGCTTATTGCTATAATTGCATGTTTAACTTGTATTAATGAGGTGCAACCTAGGCCCAAACACTGTTAACAAGTGTTAAACAAATAAGAAAACAATGAAGTATTACTATCTCAAAATGTCACAGAATACACCACATAATTAGCCTTTTCGTGTTGCATAATTTGGTCAACTCTGCGCATAATTTGGTCCTCCCATACCACATAAATTCAGTGGCCCTGGTGATACTCTTTGCATACCACATCTACTAGCGCTGATCATAATTCATTTAAATAGAGGGCGACCCCCTGTTATGCAATTAGGGATGATATACACACAGTGGCATTAATAAGAATTATCCAGATCTGGGGGCGGAGCCGGACCGGCGACCAAGATGGCCGCTCGGGGTCCCGGCTCCGCCGACCTTCTTCCCCCACCGCCCGATCCAGCCGCCTGTCCCGCGCAGATACGGAGCTCCTGTATGTCGGAAGGGGTACTGAGATGCGGCGTTTGACTTTGGGGAATTTCCGAGCCCCGGGGACGGAGATATGGAACCCGCACGCTGCGGCCTGCACAGTACCTGAAGCTGGGACCCCACGTTACACTGCTGCCGGCCGCCAGTTGAACAACAACGGACATACGGACCCGGAAGATGCCGGCCGACCGTCATGGAGGTCGGCCCGCCCCCCGAAAGTGTATTTCCAGCGCGTGATCATTGGAGCCTGGTACAAGTGAAATGAGCCGTCCCTCTAAGCCGAACGCTCTCCCTCCCCGAACATAGCTTGTCGGCAACGGGACGCTGGAAGCTGCTTTTTGTTTCCCTAATGGTACTTTGTTGGACCCGTGTATAACTATCTGTGTCCCACGCTCCAGTTAACCGGAGCCGGTTGATGTAAAACGTTGCTGTGGCACTTTTTGGGTTGAGGGGGCTCGTATGTGCCCTTCAGTCGTGAGTGAGGATGGCACCCGTGTTGTGCACTAATGTGGAGGTTTTGGTGGACTACGCTCCTCTATTTGGCGGGGGCCGGCGGCTTCGATGCTCGTCTGAGCTGCTCTCATGTGGTGAATTCCTTCTGGAAGTGGCGCCTCGATGGGTCCCATCTGGTCATGGCGGTGGCAGTGCGAATTGAAGACCGGGGGGAAGAGATCGGATACCCCCTGTGTGCTGGAGGGTCACAATCTGGACGAGTGTGCTACAGGGATGATCCCGGTTGACTTAGGACCGGTCAGATAACCCGAGACCGGTATCAGCTCTGGAAAACACTGTTTGTGTGGCACACGCTGCAGTTCCCCGTGAAGACGCCGCGGTCGGGTGTGGAGGTGACTCTACTGTGGCTGAGAGGCGAATATGCTTATTTGAGAGACTCCCTGGCAGTTCTACGTGGACTGACGCAGGGACACCTGGCTCCGTGGGTGAAGCTGGACGGCTGCCAAGTGTGTCGTACCATGGGACATCGTAATAACTCTGGCTTCTCCCGGACTGGCTTGCGTGCTCCATCTGGTACTTTGCTAGCCCGACCCTGCACTACACCGTCTGTGTAATTTTGTGATTAGAGCCTGGTGGGTCTGTTGGAGTCGATGGCACTCGGGGCTCCATTGTTGCTTTACGGGGGGATTTATATCTTCACCGTGTGATTTGAGAAGCTGAGCGGCGACTGCTATCCTGATTATGTGGGTGCTTCCGATGCTTTGGTTGTAATCCCGAAGTAATTAAAATTGCCATGCGGCGGAGGGGGGGGGGGGGGGGGGGTCGGGGAACCCGCAATGGGAACCCTCCATACTTTTTCTTTCTCCTGTCGTGGGGCGCTAGTTAACTTCTTTCCTTTCCCCCCCTTTATTTTCTTCTACTTTAGTGTAGATTATTATCTCTCTTCTCCTTTCTCTTACTCTCTCTTCTAAATTTCGGGTTTCATATACTGGGCGACAGGCAGGCTGCTAGGGGGGTAGGCCGTAGCCATACGCAGGGTGGGGGGATGGGGGAGGGGTGTTATTGTTTTTCTTCCTTTCTTTTTCATTTCTATGGCCTTCTTTATTTTTGTTGCTCTTGGCTCGTCTCCACTTTCTTCTTTTCTTCTCCTTTTCTCGGGATCTGTGTGGAGTTACCTCTCCGCATGTTTTTCTTATTTCAGGCAATGAGGGTGGGATTTTTTCTAAATGCTTTGCTTACTGCGGTCTGGAACTGGCTCGGTGGGAGAACTGCATTGCTTATTGATTATCCTGATTATGTATTGGAGCGCCAATATCTTGCCTACAGCATTCCTGACTGTGAATATCTTGCCTAAGGAATATCCCTTGATTTGCTATGGCTTAAGTGTACTGCATCAGATCCTGTTCTCTCCATTATTTAAAACTAAAAAGGAACCTTCTTTAATCCTGTTACCGTTATGGTAAGAACGCTCTCCTGTGTTACAACTGAGTATTTGAGGAGCGGTTTCTTGTATTACTATGGCCTACTTGTTTTGATTTGACTGCTTCTGTATTGATGTCCGATTGCGATGGTTTTAAATGCTCATGATTGTAACTGACTTAAGTAACAATAAAGGTTTACCAAAAAAATAAAATAAATAATAATTATCCAGATCTACCTCTGAGCTAAATATACCTAGCCAAGAATCTTTGGCTCATCCTTAACTGCAAACTCAACCTTACACCTAAAGTCAACACCTTCAGTGCTTTATGCTCCCACATACTGAAGATGCTGAGGCAGATTTTTAAATGGATCTCAGTAAACATGCGGAAAATCATCACCCACACTATTCCCGCCAGCAACCTAGACTACAAGAACGTTCTCTACACTGGGGTAAATATGCATCTAATTGGGAGGCTGCAGAAGATCCAGAACTCGGCAGCCAGAATCACTCCCAACCTCCCACGACACTCACACATCTCACCTCAAGGAGCTACAATGGCTACCCTAACCCAAACAAGCACATTTCAAACACCTCTTTCAAACTTTTAACACACTCTGGCCAGCACACCCCAACAATATCATCTGCTTCCACAAACCTTCCAGACACCTCTGTTCAGCAAGACTCCTACTTCCTCACAACCCAAGTATATGGAAAACCAGATCCAGTAGTTGAGCCTTCTCCTACATTACTCTGAAATTATGTGCCATTAATATCCGAGCCTCCTGTCTTGAATTCCACAGGAAGCTGAAGACCTGGCCTATTGAGTAACCACAATAGGCCCTAGGTTTGGCTAATCTCACACCTGTTCGGCACCAGGATACCCTCCTCGGTGAGAGTGCGCTTATCAAACCAACATACAAAATGAACAATTGATGGACGAAACGGTGAACAATGTCAAAAATGTATGCTTCAGTACAGAGATCTGTGCATAAAGCCATCATCTTTTTTTGCTTAACATGCTATTCCAGTTTGGACCAAGCCTCATGCAAATCATTCTTGAAACTGCTCCCCATAGGAACAGTCCAGCCCAAATTGCCAGGAAAAGTCCTCAGTGGACCAGAAAGAAGCATCCTGGGGCCAGTTTCGGGGTATCACCAAAAACAATGGATTTAGGGCCGGATCTCTCTGCTGGGGGTGAGTGTTTGACATTGTTCAACGTTCGTTCCATCAATTGTTCTTTTTGCATTTGTCACTCCAAGTGGGACGGGATTCCCAGACGTACGGCCTGTGCTCGCCATGCTACTGGATTCAGGCTACCCTGGCTGATAAGGGGTGATACCCCGAAACTGGTCCTAGGATGATTGTTTTTGGTTAAGGGAGGAACTGGCTTGGCAGTGCGGGCTGGACTGTTCCCTCGGGGAGCAGAGTCAAGACTGATTTGCATGTTACTGGGTCCAAACTGAGATGGCGTGGTGAGCAAAATACAATGAATTTAGGACCAGATCTCTGTACTGGGGGTGAGTGTTTGACATTGCTCAGCATTCCCTCCATCAATTGTTCTTTTTGCATTACAAACCAACATAGCATTACATGACATGACCTGACCTGAGAGAAGCAAATGCAGTTTATGGAACATTCAGTTCAAACTGGTACAAAACTAAACCATGGCTGGAGTATTCTGTTAGTCTGGATGATTGCCTTTTTTTCACATGTTGTTTGCCGGTTTGCCTCTGTGCCTGCTTCCGTAATATTGGACAGGCTCAAAGGCATAGTGATTCCCTTATTTGTGTGGGGTCATACCCAATGCAAAGGAGGCAAAGCGCTGCCTATAAATGTGTGCCAACGCTATCATTAATACAGATGGGGCTGCACAAGCATCTGCAGCCCCTTCTGTAACAGAGACACTCTGTGTAATACAGCCTCAAGGTTACCTGTTTGACAGCAATTACTGGTTTTACAATTGTCAGGCATGAAAATTGCTCTTCTCTGTCAACAATACTGCTTTCTTTTTTCCAAATGTGCAGCTGTTTTTTTTAATAGTTTATGAATGAAAGTACACTGCAAAAGAACAACATGAAAAATAACCATTACAAAGTTCACAGCAGGCAAATAAATATGTGTTGAGCAAATTGTAACATGCAAGTAGCCAGTATACCTAGTGTGAAATGTCAAGGCTGAGGTGTGGTAACAGGGACCTCCTGCTTGAACTTCTATTAGAATCTTCTTGGAATCCTGGTGCTAGTGCTGAAGCCTGGCCTGCTGGAAAGTATAAGGGTTGGGGCTGTTGAGTATACTGTTGAGTTTACCCTCAAATAACTCTCTAGATGCATTGAAAGTCTGTTTGGAAAAAGATAGGATGCAATCTTGGGCTTATAGGCTACCTCCAACATTGACAAAAATTGGGCCACATTGGCCCACCCGAACATATCCTTTGCCCATCCAGATGAAAATTCCTGGAACCTGGCCTGAGAAGTAAGTTGAAGGGCTGGTCTTTGATCTCAGGTACAACATAGGCAAAGAAAGTACCCCCTCAAGCTGCTTCCAAAGCCTTACCACAAAGCCACTCTTAATTGGCCCCTCCTACCTGCAGGTTGATTTGCATTTTACCTGAACCCGGTTTTGAATGCCGTGCTCCCTAATGTTAGATTGTGAACCCAAAAAATTGCCTTCCTCCTCCATTTTTGCTTATCTTATTTTTGCTTTGCACTTTACCAATGCTTAAGTGTATGTGCTCACTCCTTAACCCCTTCACTGCTAGGCCTTTTCCCCCCTGTGCTAAGCCTTTTTTTGGCTATTTGGGGTAGTTCACACTTAGGCCCCTGTAACTTTTTGACTACATAAGGTATCCAAGCCAAATTTGCATCCTTTTTTCCAACATCATGGTCATTCCTACCTAGGGTTTGTGTATTCCCTTTGAGGGGACCCAACAATTAGCCAAAATACAACTAATTTTGTAAAACAAATTTGGGGAAAACCGGATGTAGGGCTCCAGATAAAAGCATTTGTTTTTTTCTCTGCAAATGGTATCAATAGAGTGGCTGTGGTGCTGAAATCACCATCTTTCCAGCTTTCAGGGACAAGCAGACTTTTGTCAGAAAACCAATATTTTGTACACAGTTTTGGCATTTTTCTGGGACATAGCTTATTTTTACTATTTGTTGTGCTTTCAACCTCCTTCCAGTTAATGGTAGAAATGGGTATGGAAGCAATAATGAATCCTGGAAAGCTATACATTTTAGAAAAGCAGACAAAATTCTCAATTTAGAAAGGGGTAATTTGTGTAGATCCTTCAAGGTTTCTTCCTAGAAACTAACAGTAAAATATAGGATTTTTTTTTAAATTAGTTGAAAAAAACAGTCATTTGTGTCAAGGTTTACACCTGTAACTTCTAATTATGACAACTATTTGAAAGCAATATACCGTTACATTTGCTGGACCTTTCTGGTTTTTGGGATATATATAGAACTTGTAGGTTCACCAAGAACCTGACGAACCCAGAGCCAATAACTGAGCTGCGTCTTGCAATGGTTTTTTATTATGTACCGGGTATATAGCAATTATTTTGGGAAAATGTATACATGGAAAAATCTGTATGAAAGACACCTATGTATTTCTGAAATGGGAGCAAAATATAGAGTTTAGAAACAGTAGATATTTGCACATTTCCGAAATTGGGAGTGCCCATACTAGCATGAGAGTTATAGGTCATTTTTCAAAATGACTTCTTTTTTACTCATTGTATTTCATTTGGAAGGCAGAAATGCATTGAAAGTCAATAGATAATAACAGTTGCTCTACACTTCTGTGTTACCCTAAGTCTCCCGACAGGAAACGGCCCAAAACGTAAGCTGGACACGCAAAGAATCTAGCTGTAGTTTTTGAACCTTAGCTCTGCCGGCACCTGGGGAAACCTAGCAAACCCATATATTTTTGAAAACAAGACACCCAGGGTAATCCAGGATTGGGTGACCTGACTGACTCTCACCGGGTTCTGTTACCCAGAATCCCTTGCAAACCTAAAAAATTATCCCAAAAAAACAAACTTTCCTCAAATTTCTGTGGTGGAAAGTTCTGGAGTCTGCGTGGATCCACAAAATTCCACCCACCCCGCGTTCCCCAAAGTCTTCTGAGAAAATTGTACCTCACTTGTGTGGGTAGGCCTAGTGCACCCGACAGGAAACGGACCAAAACGCAAGGTGGACACACCACATTTTCACAGTGAAAAATGACCCTTTTTTTGCAAAGTGTCTAGCTGTAGTTTGTGAACCCTAGCTCTACCGGCACCTAAGGAAAACTAGCAAACCTATACATTTTTGAAAACTAGAGACCCTGGGGATGCTAGGAAGGTATAGCTTGCGTGTATCCCCCAACATTTTCTTACCCAGAGTCCCCTGCAAACCTAAAATGCAGCAGAAGGAATCACCTTTTCCACGCGTTTTTGTGCGGGAAAGTTATGGCATCACTGGGCTGACACAAATTTCCTACCACCCAGCATTCCTCCGGGTCTCCTGATAAAAATAGTGCCTCACTCGTGTGGGAGGCCCGAGTACCTGCAACTGGCAAGGGCCCAAAACATATTGAGGCAATATCAAAATTGCCTATCACAAAACAACCCTGTTTAGCAAGGGGGTCACTTGGGTTTTTGGCCCCCTGCTCAGCGGCCAACTAGGGTAAACCTACCGAACCCATACATTTCTGAAAACTAGGCACCCGGGGAAATCTAGGAATGGGTGACTTGACTAACTCTCACCAGGTTCTGTGACCCAGAATCCCTTGCAAACTTAGAAAATTATCCCAAAAAACACACTTTCCTCATATTTCTGTGGTGGAAAGTTCTGAAATCTGAGTGGATCCACAGAATTCCACCCACCTGCGTTCCCCAAAGTCTTCAGAGAAAAATGGTACCTCATTTGTGTGGGTAGGCCTAGTGACCGTGACAGGAAACAGCCCAAAATGCAAGGTGGACACACCACATTTTCACAGTGAAAAATGACCCTTTTTTTGCAAAGTGCCTAGCTGTAGTTTTTAAACCCTAGCTCTGCAGTCACATAGGGAAAACTAGCAAACCTATACATTTTTGAAAACTAGACACCCAGGGTAATATAGGATTGGCTGACTTGACTGGCTCTCACCATGTTCTGTGACCCAGAATTCCTTGCAAACCTAAAAAATTATTTTAAAAAAACACACTTTCCTCATATTTCTTGTGGAAAGTTCTGGAATCTGCGTGGATCCACAAAATTCCACCCACCCGCGTTCCCTAGCAACCTAGCAAACACATACATTTTTAAAAACTATTCACCCAGGGAAATCCAGGATGGGGTGACTTGACTGGTTCTCACCAGGTTCCGTTACCAGAATCCCTTGCAAACCTAAAGAAATGTAAAAAAAAAACAAATTTTCCTCAAATTTCCGTGATGGAAAGTTCTGGAATCTGCGTGGATTCACAAAATTCCACCCACCCCGTGTCCCCCAAAGCCTTCCAAGAAAAATGGTACCTTACTTGTGTGGGTAGGACTAGTGCCCGCGACAGGAAACTGCCCAAAACGGAAGGTGGACACACCACATTTTCACAGTGAATAATGACCCTTTTTTGCAAAGTGCCTAGCTGTAGTTTGTGAACCCTAGCTCTGCCGGCACCCAAGGAAACCTAGCAAACCTATACTTTTTTTAAAAGTGTATCCCCCAACAGTTTCTTGCCCAGAATCCCCTGCAAACCTCAAATTTTGCAGAAAAAATCACCTTTTCTACACGTTTTTGTGTGGGAAAGTTATGGCATCACCAGGCTGACACAAATTTCCTACCACCCAGCGTGCCCTCGGGTCTCCTGATAAAAATGGTGCCTCACTCGTGTGGGAGGCCCGAGTACCTGCGACAGGCAATGGCCCAAAACATATTGAGGCAATATCAAAATTGCCTATTACAAAAAGACCTGGTTTTTGCAAGGGGGTCACTTGGGTTTTTGGCCCCGTGCTCGGCGGCCAACTAGGGAAACCTACTGAACCCACAAATTTCTGAAAACTAGGCACCCGGGGAAATCTAGGATTGGGTGACTTGACTGGCTCTCACCAGGTTCTGTAACCCAGAATCCCTTGCAAACCTAGAAAATTATCAAAAAAACACAGTTTCCTCATATTTCTGTGGTGGAAAGTTCTGGAATCTGCGTAGATCCACAAAATTCCACCCACCCGCGTTCCCCAAAGTCGTCAGAGATAAATGGTATGGCTTGGGTGGATCCCCCAACATTTTCTTACCCAAAATCCCCTGCAAACTTCAAATCTAGCTAAAAAAATGTATGTATGTGTATATAAGAAAAAACGGTTCCCAACACTGATGCAAAGGATCCTACAGCACTCCGGTAGTCATTTTCAAATGCTTATTTATTTAAGCAGAGGCACAGACGCCAACGTCTATATACTGCTCTTTTTATTTCACAGAGGGGGAGATGAAGTGTCTTGGGAGTTATAGAGCTCTGACACAGGTGTTAGAGTGGAATGCAATGAAAGCTTATTTTTGAATTTTGAGTTTGCAGTGACACGCAGATAAGTAAACATGTGTGATATTAAGCTCCGTCTGTGGCATAGTCCTTGGCGGGAACACAGGCTGGGGCAGATGCTACACGTAGGACTCTGCACACTTTACCACTACTGACCACTGCTAAAGTGCATGCACTCACTCTTTGAAATATTGTAACATTGGCATATCCCCAGATGGCACATTCAATTTTCTTACATGTCCCTAGTAGAGTGGTACTACATATACCCAGGGCCTGTAAATTAAATGCTGCTAGTGATCCCAGAACACTGACTGTGCGCTTAAGTAGCCCATTTAAACATGCTTGTGTGTTGAGTTTTTGAACAGCCATTTGTGCCTGGCAAAATAAGCCTTTTGCCAGACCTGAGCCTTCCTTTTAATGCATATAAGTCACTCCTAGGGTAGGCCCTGGACAGCCCATAGGGCAGGGCGCAGTGTATTTAAAAAGTAAAACATGTAATTTTAGGTTTTACCTGTCCTGATAGTGAAAAACCCAAGTTGATTTTTCACTATTGCAAGCCTTACCTTTACCATAGGATAACATTGGAGTTACCTTCTTACATTTAATAAGCTGTAGTTTCCAATGGGGAGCAGGTCACGACTTCATGTTTGGTGTCTTTGGTTTTGAAATGAAAAGTCCTCTCTCCTGGTAAAGTCGGATTCTAAATTACAATTTAGAAGAAAGGCATTTCTCTGCCCTAGCCATTTATTCCCTGTAGCCTGTCTTTGGGCCACTCGACTGGGTGTAGCTGACAGATGGGCTTTGTGTATCCCGCCTAGATAGCCGCATTGTGGGGTTAGGTGTGCCTGGATGGGCCATCACTGGCAGAATGGAAGGGCAGAGCTGGGCACAAACTTATTTGCACTTGGAAAGACAGTTTACTACCTCCACACAAAGGGTAGCATACTCCCGGTCGTTAGTCTGGAGCCAGGACAGGAAAGGCATGATGACTGGGGACTTCAAAGGGAAACCTCTAGAAGCTTTCCTACCTTCCAGAGGGAAGGCAACAGATATAAATATTGGACCTCAAACACCAACTCTTCAGTACATTTCTGGACCTGTGGATACTCTGACAGCAAGAAAGATTGCTGTGCTGCTGAAAGGACTGCCACTCGGCTGGACTGCAGCTCAGAAGGACTGCTGCCTGCTTTCAGTTGAACCCAGGACCCCAAAGTGACTCCAAGGGCTAGATGGGTGGCCTCCTGACTAGAGCCTCAGGGACAGAAGGCTACAACAACAGTGAACCTAACACCTGGACTCTGCCATTTGTGAGTCTACCTTGCCAACTGGTGCCACTCCAGTCCTGGACACTTGGAAGTGGGTCTAAGGTGCTCTGCCAGCCTCTGTGGATTCAGCGGAACCGATGCATTTCCTCTACTGCATGGCACAACCTGAGAGGAACTGATGCATCACTGCTGCTCCTTCACAAAGATCTCCATCACAGCCTGTCACCTGATCGAAACTGCTGCTGCGTGGCACATCCTTTGTGCTGGCACTTGCATCCCTCATTGACAGCAGCCTCCATGACGACCATGGACTCCACATCGCAACCTCGCAGCTCCTTGAAACTGACACATCACCCTGTCTGTTCAATGCATTTTTGATGCCGGGTTTTATATCATAAGCCCTTGTCGACAGAATCCTCGGTGACAGTGCAGGACCTTGCACCACAGCCTCACCGCATCTCGAACCAAAGCATTGCTTCAGCTGTTTGTCGCTTCTTCGACGTGGACCCTTGCAACGCACCACAAACCAGAATTTAACTTACTTAATTCAGGGGGCCTAACTGCGTCACTGTAATCATGCCACGCAAACACACACCCATCCACAACACTCACTCAAACACACCAACATACATACATGCACACACATGCCAAACATCAAAAACAAAACATACCTTTACTAGGGCTCTCTGGGAGGGAAGCCTGAGAGATTGTAGGAGGATTCAGACTGTTGCCTTCCCTCATTGGCTGAACTATGAGTGTCAATAAGGGAAGGCAGGTGCCCCTCACTCGTCACAGAGTGGGATGGAGTCAGTGGGACTATTGACCTCATCCTACTCTGTGAGGAAGTGTCACTGATTGACACTCTGCCCTGGGCACTTCAGGGTTTAAATCTGAAGCACCCAGTTCTGAGGAAATCAGTGACCGTCTACCTTATCTTGAGGGGGAGGGTCTCGAGGCACTTTTGCCAGGCTGATGAGGTCACGTAAATCCTCAGCCTGACAAAGTTCAACGCAGGCAGCCGGAAGTCTGCTCATTTAGTGCATGTCCATCTCCTGACTACTTGACCTGAACAAGAACAGTGTCTGTCAGTCTGACCTTTGTTCAGCCTGACAGAGACTCTCCTTGGCATGAAAAGGTGGGGACATGGCCCCTTACTCTATATGGATTGACCGCTGCTGCTTATAAGCTCCTCAAAGAAGCTTAAAGCTAAACCTAGTTTACCTGAACTCTAGGCCCTAATCCCGAAATGTTTGGTTCAAAAGAGGGACTGGTTTCAACTCTCCTAAACTGAAACCATAGTTTGTAAAGAGTATTTATTGTCCAGTTACTGTAGGGTCTATGAAACTGCTTTTTGATTGAAATGTTGCTGCTGCTAAATAAAATAAAACTCTATAAAGGTTTGTTAAGTATTTCTTCAGTAGACTTGATAATACACGTTGCACCAGAGCCTAGTGTGCGTCTTAGTTTAGCAACTGAGCCCTCGATCTATCCCCTGATAAAACTCTCACTCCAATGGAACGCTTTCATTATACATTTTCTTCATACATAGTCTCACACAGGAGAGTGTCTCCAACATGCACAGCCTTTTTAAATACATGGAGGGACACACACTTAAAAGCCACAAACCCTTTTTCCTCAAAATAGTTTTTGATTTAGTCCCCTCTGGCTCTTCCTCGTCACTATAGCTCATATCTGTGGTGCATGACAAATCATCTGACCATTCGCCACCATCAGACAATGAAAAGAAAAAATTGCTAGGTTCTTTATCCAGATCCATTTGCCCCAGATTAGTATTGCTGGCTTTAGAGGCGACTTGGAAATGACTTGTGTACACAATGTTGAGGTCTGTGCTAAGTGCTTGAGGCGATGTAGTGACAGTGTCTTGTCCCCCAACCAAATCCACAGAATCAATCAGGCTATGGACTTTACTGAGTTTTGCTACAGCCGACAAGTCTGTACAGCAGGCAAGGAACACTCTAATCCCCAGCATCGTCAGAGGCAAAGAGGGAGACCCCCGAGTATACCTTCTGTGCTAGCTGGACCCTGTTCCAGCCCGCCTAACTCCACGTTAGGTTGATTCTCTACCTCACTCTGTCTTTCTGGTGCAGCTCGCTCCACACTCTGGGCCTCACAGGTATTTGTAGCGTTCACGATCGGCTCAGGAGAGAGCTTGCCCTGTGTGTGCCCCTCATGACCCGGAGCTGTTTTCCCGGCCGGCCCTCTCAGCAGATCCACCACAGTGGGGCCGGCCGGGCGTCCATTCTGAGCTGCCCGCCTCTTCCTCTTTTCTCCAGGTCAGGATCGACTCCTGTTCCTCGTCGACCACGTCTCGCTGTCTGTGTAGGCATCCCCGCTGACACCTGGGGCGCCGCCATCTCCATGCACGCATCGCCTGACTTCGACATCCCCCGCAGCGCCTGTCTGGCTGTTCCTACCTTGGTGGCCGCGGCAGCCGCAGCCGTCTTCTGACCCATTGTAGCAGATCCAGCAGGCTCCCCCGTACCCTCGGGCTTCGCTGTCAAGCACTGCCCCTTGCACTGCCCTCTGTGATGGACTACGTCGGCCTCAGAGAGTACGAGTCCAAGATGCTGCAACACAGCCAGTCCCATTGCAGTTCCCAGCACGTGAATGTAGTTTGTGCCGGGCTTTGGGAAGTACGGTAGGTCCGTGCTGCTAATTGCTATGTTCATCCCTCCAAATTCTTTAGCAGCAGCATTAATTCTTTCCAGCTCACTCCGCTCTATGTGAACCAACGGTCTCAAGAGACCACCATCTTGCCTCCGGTGATTTGAGGAAAAAGAAAACGAGACAAGGGGGGAAGGAACTGGCCTGGGACTATACCCTCACAACCCAATTTACTAATCCTATGCCTATTGACCAATCTAATCCCGACCCCCCCTGGGTCAACCCCTCCAAAGCTAGAGGCTATCTTCTAGGCTATCTCAATACATCGGGAACAAATGCGCCAGGACGGGCGCAAGGCTCAGGTTGCCATGCGCAGGATGCAAGGGGTTGTGTGAAAACTGACCAAGACGTGCAGTGCATTCGGGGAGCGGCTGACCGATCACGAGTCTAGGATCGGCTCTACCAAAGCTGACCTGGTCATGAATCAAATGTTAGTGGACTCCCACGAAGCACAGCTAGTCGACGTCAAGTAGAAGCTGGAGGAATTTGCGAATCGGCAGCGGAGAAACAACCTATGGGTGCTAGGGGTTTCCAAAGGGGTAGAGGGGACAGATGTTCGCTCATATGTGGTGGACCTTTTACGAGACTCCTTGCCGGAACTTACCAACTGGAATTGGGCTTTAGAGGTGCAACGTGCCCACCGTGTCCCCTTTGTTCAGAAACAGACAGTAAGGCGGGGCTCTCCCTCGTGCCATCCTGGTGTATTTTGGCAATTTTTTGCTACGCCAAGCTATTTTTGAGAAAGCAAGGCCAGAAACAAAAAGAACTAGGAACGAGATTTCCTATTTTGTCCGCCCGGACTTCTGCCACTCCACTGTCGAAAGACGGTGGAGGCTGCATCAGCTTATTAAGGCATTCTAAGACAAGAAAGCAAAAGCTTTTTTAAACAATCCAGCTTGGCTTAAGGTGATCTGGGAGGGGGGGGGGGGGCAAACCAAATTCTTTCTGTCCGAAATAAAGGCCTAGGAATACCTGGATGGTCTGTCTGGCTAGATTTGGACCAGCTGTCAATGCTCCAGGTCATAAGCACTCACTAGGAGGAATTAAATGTTAGGGGTAAAAGGTGTCAAAGTACTATGTGTGTATTGATATTTTTGGGTTTTCTTTTTTTTTCCTAGGATACATGTAGATCGGAATACAACTCTGAATCAATTATATGTTTAATGAACAACTGTGCATGAAGATTGGGGCTCTAGGAGCTCTAGGGGCAGCATGTACCAAGTATTAGTGGAAGGTCTTAGCATCAGGGCTCTCGCTCTGTGTAGCACATTCATCACGAACAGACTCAGGATTGAGTCTGTATGCCTCATGCGGGGAGGTGGGGGTGTTGGGGAGGTGGGGGGCGGGTGGAGTTGGGGGGGTGACAGAAGGGAGGTGGGGGGAAGGTTAGGGTGGTGGGTAAAAAGCAGGATAAAAAAGCATTTCCAGAAGTGATAACAAAATTAAGAAGCAGTCAAAAAAGATTTATGAAAGGCGGAACGTGAGATGCAAAGTGGATGGGTGTGAGAGTAAGAGACTACTAAAGGGGCTATCTCTGGAATTCAAAGCTAAATCAAGATGGGGGAGGATAACTATATGTTCATGGAATGTAGCAGGATTGAACAATAGGGCAAATAGGTTTAGATATGTAGAGTGTATGCAGTTAAACTCCATGGATGTAGTTTGCTTACAGGAGACACACATTCCCTGGGGGAAAAGAGAACTATTGAGGGTCGCAGGTTATAATATCTTGTCTTGTACAACTCAGACTTCTAATATCCGTGGGGTGGCCATTTTGACCAAAACTTCATTAGGCTTAGCTAAACGCAAGGCAGCGAATGCCTTGGGAAGGTGGGTCATAGTAGAACTCACAATAGGAGTTACAATATGTTCGGTCTATGGATCAAATCAAGATGACCCATAGATATTTCAAATCTTGGAAACAGAACTAGCTACATGGCCAAACCCCTTAATTTTCTGTGGAGATTTAAATATCTTGTTAGATGTAGGAAATGGGAAGCAGGGGAAAGGGGGCTATTCCGGGCGTAAACCTAGAGTTTACAGGGCTTTAAATTCCCTTAAGAATAGTCAAAGCCTGGTTAATATTTGGGACTTAAAAAACCCATCTAACCCTGGATACACATACTTCTCCTGCCCTCACAAAATAAATTGTCAGGATTGACTACTTTTATGGTACAAGGGATATACTAGAACGAGCTGGGATTAAGAAACTTCCCAAAATAATATCAGAACACAATCCCTTGATCTTAGAAATAGATATACCTAACTTTAAGAGACAAAGGAGTAAGAGGACGTTTGATAGGAAGTTGCTAGTGAACAATGAATACATCGAATTTATTAAAGAGTGGGCACAGGAATATTTTAATATTAACCGCTTTATTGCTAGCAAGGGAGTGGTCTGGGACTCTTTTAAGGCTAGTCTAAGATGGGAAACTGTAAGCTTTGTTGCCAGGGTAAGATGCAGCTGGAGACTAAGAACCAACAATTATCTTAGGAGTTGGCCAGGGCTGAAGAGGAGTTTTAACAATAATGCAGGGACAAGAGGGGGGCCAAATACAACATCGGATAATAGCCTTAAAAGCAGAATTAAATAGCTGGCTAACACAGAGCTCAGCAGAGGAATATCAATCCCATAGGAATAGTACTTATGGAAACGGAGAGCAAGTTAGTAAGAGGGTAGCTCTTCGCACTCGGCAGAGGATATCCTTTAACGTAATACCTTCCATAAAAATAGAGGGACAAGTATATACCGATCCAGAAGACATAGTCAAAGGGTTTCAACACTATTACCAAAACCTGTGCCAGGATGACATTAATAAAGATCGACTAGAAGTTGCCCAGGGTTTAGCAGGTTTAATTGATGGTACTGAACTCGAAGAGGGTTTGGATAGGCTAACAAGTGATGAACTAGAAGAAGAAATTACTTTAGAAGAAGTTCATTTAGCCCTGCTAGGAATGGCATCTGGGAAGGCTGCAGGCCCTGATAGAATCCCGCTCGAGGTTTATAAGATCTTAGGTACAGCTATAACACATCTTCTTCTGGACCTGTTTAAGGGAGTGCAGTATAATGGAACCCCCCTGAGTCCTGGAAGGAGACACATCATAATATTCCCTAAAAAAGGTAAGCCGGTAGATAACCCATCTTCATACCAGCCGATCTCTTTGATCAACTCAGATAGTAAACTATATTCTAAAATACTGGCCAATCGGCTACAGAGGGTCATAGAACATCTAGTCTCCCCCTGGCAACATGGTTTTATCCCAGGTAAAGGAACAACTGACCATACCCGCAGAGTTATCTCTCTTTTTGACATCATAAATGGGACAGGGGGCCAGATGGCTATGATCCTTCTCGATGCCAAGAAAGCTTTCAATCAGGTGTCTTGGCAGTTTTTATGGGGGATACTGGAGGTAAATGGTTTGGGGCTGCAATTTATAAAAGCTATTAAGGCAATGTATTGTCAACCAAGGGCCCAACTGCAACTTATGGGAAAGGAATCCAATAGTATCAACATATCAAGAGGGACCAGGCAGGGATGCCCCTGCTCCCCAATTTTATTTATTTTATATATTAATCCTTTAGTGGTTAAACTCCTATTAAATCAGACCATTAAGCCAATAAGTACGGGCTGGTATGAGACCAAAGTACTGGCTTATGCCAATGATGTTGCGATACTAACCCCGAATCCAGCTGAGGCAATTATTGCGATAAATAAAATCGCTGAGAGCTACAGGCTTCTCTTGGGATATGAACTGAATACGGGGAAAACTATTGTGCTATACACAGACAACATAGATTTTATTGATCCAAGGAAAGCAGATACAGAGGTCTATCTTGGGGTTCGTATAAGTGCTGAGGTGGATGAAATTATTAAATGTAATTTCAAACCTATGATCAGATCCATACGGAATGACCTAAGGAGGGTTAATGGGTTGCATCTGTCCATTATAGGGAGGGGAAACTTTTTTAAATGCCCATGCTACCAAATATATTGTATCTGTTTCGTGCTATACCGCTGGCAGTGGAAGGTAGCATATTGAGGGCATTAGAGTCAACTTTTTCCAGTTTTATGTGGCAATATGGGAAGGTACCTTGCCTTACCACATGATAGGGGCGGCCTTGCAATCTCCAACATCACCCAATATTACTGAGCGACTCTCCTCCATCAAATGGCCACCCTGTTTGTCCAGGATACTGATACTGGAACAGAGCAAGGCCCAAAAATACCCACTATTTACGAACTGTCTATAGCAAAGGAAGCTCCTGGGCTGCTATTGAGGCAACTTGAACCGAGCTACTACAAAAAGGTACAGTTTAAAGTGGTCTACAGTGCCTGGAAAGTATGGAAGCAGCACTCCAAATGTATGGCTATCACGAAAGTTCATAGATATACCCCCCTTTGGCGCTCATCTCTGTTTCCACCCCGCATCAATGATGCGATGGGGAAGGAGTGGGAAAGGTATTGATGGAGCTGGGATTCGCGTGTAAGCGCCCTGCTCTCATACAAAACCCTTGCCTAAACCGTATAATCATATTAACACTATTGTTCGTCATTTATTAAGTGTTTTTCCAAACACGCGGGTGTCCCCAGGATGCTTGCTTGTATGTCTTTTCTCATACTAACGAAGCTTGCACTAAAATCGGCTGCTTCGCAGAAAATCAGTCTGCGCATGCGTCGGTCATACCCATGTGATGTGACGCACTCGCATTCTGGAGGGAATTTGTGCTCATGCGCACTGTTGCAAACATGGCCGCTTGTCTCTCACCACGCTCTCCGCTTGCTACTGCTGCTTTAGCCTATCTGTCTTTTCGCACTAAAACAATAATGCTATAGTCATTATAAAATAAGGGTTGGTTAGAACTTTATCATGGTATACAGTGTGATCATATTTTTTGTGATTTTAATTTGTTCTCGCTTACTTTTCATGTACCGCGTCTCTGGGGCTGGGAAATCGGGAGCGGAGCCATACTTGAAGCTCTGCTGGGCACAGTCACATGACCAGAGAAAACTCCATTGCGCAGAAGCTGAAACAAGCCAGCTGGCTCCTGAAGCACAATGCGCCTGGGAACATCTCTGGGAAGACGAGATCTTACCTTGGAAGAAGCAATACTGTTGCTACCTATTGTGAACTTTTTCTATACTGCTGTATTCTATGCATGGGAACGTGAACCCAAGGGGCGGGTAGGAAAATTTTAATATTTGGGATGAGAAAGTTGAATTCTAGGAGGTGGTAATGACCGCACCACCTCTCCTGACCAATCATAATGTGGGAAACTGTCACTTGCAACATTAGTGGGTGGTCTAAGGGCCCCCAAAACAGTATAATTGCCCTAGTTTAGCTTAGGAAAATTGTCCGACTTGTCCGAGTAGCAGATCTGTCACTGACCCTACGAACTCTATAGGTGCTCAATCTGAAGTGCTGCAGAGCACTCTGTCCATACTTTCCACAAACTCCTAAGGGGTGGAAATAATCCTAAGTGCTGGCGAAGCACTTTGCTGGGGAATTCGAAAACCCAATCGGGGTTACTGGCGGATTACTTGCAGAGAGGGGTAACGCTCGCGTTGCTTCTGAAGCTGTGGGTGTTGGTCGTACCTTGGTGAGCCCAATCCTGATCCCAAATCCTGAGGGGTATCCTGTCCTTACTGTCCGTGAGCTGTAACTGCTCGCATTCTGGCATTCCTTCCTGAGGGTCCTTGTCCCCGTCCTTCCAACTGACCCGTGGCCAGGGTTAGTCTTCTCTCAGACCTAGGTAAATATTAACCTGTGGGTTTGCGTCTCTCTCTCTCTCTCTCGTCTTCACTCTCTATTTTCTTAATAAAGCACTCTTGCCTGTGATATTGCTCTATCACCTTGAGAACAAGTTATATGCAATTGTTGTAGAATTGTTCCACTTCTCTCCCCTCCCTTATAAAATTACCAACTGTTATATTGTATTAGTATGTTCCAATTTTTCCCTTACCTTTAGCATGATTGCGGTGAACTTAGTAAGAATAGTTTAAACACTTAGGTTAAGTACATGTTCTAGGTCCCATCCACATCCTATGTTCTAGTATAAAGTTGCAGTGACTAGTTTTGTTCTAAAAATTCTTACCTTTTTTAGTCTTCCCATATATATTCAAATGATCTTAGCATTAATCTATAGCTATTTTATGGTGTTGATTTTGATGTTAGACGCATTATTCTGCCTATCACTTATTGCCTTGTCATATTCTCTCTGAACTTTTTATAAAGTTTTAAACATCCTCAGGTGTCTGTGGTCATTTAACAGGAATTGTGGATAAGTATTGTACTGATTATAAAGAGTATCTGATCTTAGGCCTGTCTGCTATTTTCCCTGTTAGCTCCAGATCCGTCATAAGAATTGTGCCTGTGGTAAGTCAGGTGCATGGTAAGCAGAGGTGAAACCAAACCTTAATTACTCATAACAGCGTGCAGGAGGAGAAACCAAGTAATCCTCTCCCGGTTCACCCAAATTATTAGTGTGGTATTTTGAAAATTCGCACGCCAGGGCCCAGTGCGTGTAAAGAATTGGTAACCTCGGTGACCCGGGAGAACTGCGCGCTCTATCAGTAATTTTCTGGTAACCAGAGGATGGTTTGGACTAGTTAGATTAGGTAGACAGGATAGGTCATAAACAAACCGTGAAAATAAAATGTGCTGCTGATTTTCTACTGTATTGGTTCAAATATTTTTAAATGTTATAAGGATTTATATGTAAATGTATATGATTTTTGCATTGCTGCTATAAATGTTATATTAACCATTGTTTGTGAATGTTCAGTGTAGTCCGAATCCCCGGGGAAGTATTTAGCTAACGGTGAGCAGAATCCGGTTAGCTGTTGAAGTCACTAGGTTTGAGGTATTAGTGCAGGGTTAAGGATAACTGGAAGCACTAATTAGGACCTTTGTTTTCTGGAGTGAATGATAGCTACGAGTCCTTTATAAAACTTTCATTGCGATATCACCTAGTAAGGGTCGCATACGGAAGGAGTAGTAGGGTCTCCGAGGCTTGTCTGGTAAGTAAGATAGTTCGCTGGTGAAATCCTGGCTCAGTACATATCCCCGACTAAGGTGGATGAGTCAGAAGAATAACGGGTTCTATGTTACTAGTGTGAAGGGACAGGCAAAGAAGTCTATCCAGAGTGAATGAAAAGTAGACAGAAGTGGTTTACTAGTAGTGAAAGGAAATTCCTTTATCTCTTTAGAACACTCAGACATAGTGGCAAACGTTGTGTGTTGTTGACTAAAACGTGCACTTGCACTTTAGAGAGAGTAAAAAGTTTCCGTTACCTTGTGAAGGAGGGAGTCAGTCGGAGAGCTGCTCTGACGTCACTCCGTGCCGCGCTGGCATTGGTCAAGACAGCGGGTGTGTAGTGGAGCTGAATTTGTAAAGGAGGGGTGAGTGCCGAAGCGTGAGACTCTGTCTTGCGAAAAGGCCGCGCACCCATTGGTTAAGGGTGTTTGTATTCTCTGACCTGATTGGGTAGTGCGAAATATAAGTCGCGCTAGCATTGGAAGCACAAAGGTAAACAAAATTAATCAAGCCGAGTTAGAAGCGAGTCTGGAGAGTTGTATGTGGTATCCAGATTTCATACCAAATCCAAAGTACCTAGGATTTCATAAGGAGCAGCTTATACGAGGTAGACCGCACATGATGTATGGAGTAAAGAGGAAACTGTCATTCTCTGATAAAATAAAGAATTTTTTCAAAACTGACAAGCCCATTAGAACGAGGGAAGGCGTGCTCATTCCCCCGCCAAATACCCCTGCCTCCTTCATGCTGTTTGATAAAGGGTACCACACTTGTGTCTGGTTAGAAAATTGGGCAAAGTATACTGTAGATGACGGAGTCCTAGCATTTCCTGTTGAAGGTACATTTAATGGTCGGATTCTGTTTAACCTAAGGACCCGCATGAATGAATTACACCCTAGACCTAGGTTGACACAGTACGAAGCCCTGGAGGAATGGGAGATTGAGGCTGCAGAGCGAGATAAACCCCGGATGGATAAGGGAGTGAGTAAATGGTATCCGAGGGTTCAAGCGCAGACCAAAGAGCAGAAAATGAAACAGTGGAGGCAATCTATGTTGACTGAAGGATTATTTCCTATGATGGGGGTATTAGAAGAGAGAAAAGGAAAATGTAAAGAAAAGACCCATCACTTAATGCCCGTAGGGGACTCAGAAGATGAGCACCTGGAAGATTTGTTAATGAAAAATCCACCTCCCTATGTTGCAGAGTCAGAGCCTGTGCATTCTCCAAATCCCTTTGCAAAATATCCCCGATGTGGGAGGGATAGTGATACAGATGGAACGGGTACAGACAGTAAAACCAGTGACGGGGATGGGTTTTGCAGACCTAGATCCACGGTCCCAAATTATCAGCCGTTCGGAGACGGTCCACCCCGATTGGTCACTCCGACTGCCCCAAGTATTTATCCTCCCTTGGTACCTCAGGTATTGCATGACAATTCTGCAGAAAAGGTGTTACGGGAAAAAGAGAAAGAAGCCCTGGCTAGACAGCGAGAGGATTTAGTTCGAACCATTGCCCAGATACATCCCCATCCTGATTCTCTGACTATTCCAGTAACTATTGGTCCAGCTATTCCACTGTATAGAAACGACCTGGCTAGTCCCCATCCTCCTGTTATCACCCCAATACTGCCTACTCCTAGCGTCCCGTCCCCGAGGAAGGAAGTATTCATAGATGAGGATCAAGAAAGTGAGTGTGAATCTGTCGTTCTGATGGATTTGCCCATTTGAGAGCCTAGAACTAGTACATCGGGGGCAAGAAGCCAGACAAGACCAAAGGAGGTGTTGATTGAAGGTGCATCTGGGGTTAGGAGTGCCACCGTAGTTTCCCCCGAAGAATTGGACAGATGGACAAAGGAGCTGGAAAAGGAGACCACTCCCCAACCTAAAGCATTAGAAATATATAAATTAAGGATAGAAATAGAAGAAATGATGGCTGGGAATGTAGGAGTTGAGCGCCTAAGCTCGTACAGTGAAGAAGAGTTACTGTTTATCAGCAAAAATCTTACCCGGAGTGCTAGGTTGCTCCATGAAAGGATAATGGATACAGCCACCGAAATGGGAATTGATGTTAGTCGTTCCAAAATTCTTCAGAAACCCTACAGAGTAGATTTTTCAGACAAAGATTTAGAAAGCTTAAATGTGATGGGAAAACAGATCCAAGTAAAGGAATTATTGAAGCTTTTGCAGAAATGGGGCGAGGTGGGAAAATGGAGAACCCGGTGGGCAAAGAAAAAAGAAGACAGCAGGGCTAAGTCTCAGGCTTCAGAATTCGTGTTAAAGGAAGTAACACCAACAGAAAAATTGTGCCCCATGAGAGAGGTCCCGGGAGGGAAATATGTCCATGTCCCTTGGTCCCGACAGGATATTGTGTCATTTAAAAATGACTTCCCGAAATTACGGGAGAAGCCTGTTGATTGGTACAGGCAGGTAGAACGCTTCATAAAAGTTCAGAAGTGTCTGCTGAAAGACCTGGATGGGTTTTTCGACATTGTGGTCCCTGTAGACCTATGGACCGAATGTAAAATAGAAATTGATTGGCCTAATGATGAATATCCCAGAGATGAGAAAACCGGAGCTCCCTCACCTGATGTAATGAGGAAATATGACCAGGTCATACAGTACCTTAAGAAAAAGGTGCCGGCAAAGGAGACGGATTGGACCCGAATAGATAGAACCACCCAAGAACGTGATGAAACGGTGCATTCATTTTATGAAAGGTTACTGCAGGTATTTAAAACTTACAGTGGTATCGATAACGTAGACATGAAAGACATGACCCATTTCAGTTACAGATTTGTGCTAGGATTAAGGCCTGAAATCTCACAATGGATTCGAGATAATAAAATCAGTTGGCAGGGAAAGCCCATAGATGATGTCCTAAAATATGCAAAATACTGCGAAGATGAAATCGAAAATAAAAAGAAAGCCCTCAAGGAGAAAGTAATGTGGGCACAGGTGAAATTAGCCGAACAGCAAGAAAAGCAGTTAAGTAAATTGACTTCTAGTAATAATGCTCAGAATGCCACTGCTGGGGGAGGAGGAAAGCCCCGAGCTAAAATGAGTCGGGAAGAAGCCATGAAAAAGTTTCCGTGCCATGGGTGCGGCCAGATAGGGCATTGGCGAGACGAGTGTCCACACCTGCAGGCCGGTAATGCCCCTGTAAATGGTTTAAATCCACAGGTGCCGAAAGAGGGGACAAGAAAGAACCAGCAACAGGTAAAATTACCTCCCGTACCTCGCGCTCCTAGACAGAATTTTAAGAGTCAGGGTCAGCAGAATGAGAGGGCGGAAGTATGGGAAGTCGAGAGTGAAAGAAACGCAATCATTCCACAGTATTTGTTAAATGATACCTTCCTCTGTGAAGATCAAGATTGACGGGGCCTGAGAGGGGAGGATGAGGAGTGCGTACTTGGCGCCTCCTTGCCGGTAGACCAGACTGGACCATACATTGAAGGAAAGGTTGAGGGAAAAGACGTCACCTTTCTGTTGGACACTGGTGCTACTAGATCTACTGTAAGAACGGTGGATGTTCCCAACCTACCCCTCTCGGGAGAAGCGATCCAAGTAGTGGGTGTCTCAAATCAAATAATAAGTACTCCAGTAACTGAACCAATGGAAGTTTCTATAGGAAATTTCAAAGAAATGCACAGATTTGTAGTCTGTGATTCCAGTCCTGTGAACCTGCTAGGACGTGATTTGTTGTGCAAGATGCATTGTACCATCTATTGCACACCGAAAGGCGTCGAAATTCAGACACCCGATGAAGATGGTTTGTACAAGCTGATGTTAGTCAGACAAGATTCTGATATCAAACCTTTAACAGTTGAGGATTTACCTTAAGAGCTCCAGTTGAGAGTAGTTCCAGAGGTGTGGGATTTCACCGGAAAGGATGTAGGTTTAATGGCAAATGTGGACCCAGTTAAGATAGCAATAAAAACAAATGCTGTATACCCCAAAACCAGACAGTACAAAATGAGTGCAGAAGTAAAAGCTGGAGTAGCGACTGAAATTACCCGGCTACTCGAAGCAGAGATAATAGAGGAAGTGATGAGCAGTCCCTGTAATTCACCAATCATTGGGATCAAAAAGCCTAGTGGAAAGTACCGGGTGGTGCAAGATTTACGCAAGGTAAACCAAATTGTTGTGCCTTGCTGCCCTGTTGTGCCCAACCCTGCCGTGATACTATATCAGATTCCCTGGAATGCAGAATGGTTCACTGTCATCGACCTGTGCCATGCATTCTTTTCCATCCCATTGCATCCAGAAAGCAAGTTCCTTTTCAGTTTTGAATTTGACAGTCATATCTATGTCTGGAATCGTGTCCCCCAGGGGTACACCGAAAGTCCATCGATTTTCAACCAGATATTAAAAAAGTGCCTTGAATCCCTAGTGCTGCCAAGAGAGTCTGTTTTGGTACAGTACATAGATGACCTGTTAGTGGCATCTAAAACCCAAAATGACTGCGTCACTGACACCATTGCCTTGTTGAATCACCTAGGAAAGGGAGGACATAAAGTGTCACCTGACAAGTTACAATTTTGTAAAAATTCAGTGAAGTATCTGGGGCACCAGATCGAAAAAGGAATCAGGAAAGTTACTACAGAAAGAATCAAAATAATTAAAGCAATGGAACTGCCCAGAACTCAGAAGGAGGTGAGAATGTTCTTGGGAGTCGTGGGTTACTGCAGACAATGGATTGTAGGATTCGCAGCTCTAGCCAGACCCCTGATAAAAATGACAAAGAAAGGTGTAGAAGACCCCGTCAGTTGGGACAGTGAGAGCATGAACGCTTGGGTAACTTTGAGAAACTGTCTATGTTCTGCTCCTGCATTGGGTATGCCTGACTATACCAAGCCCTTTGAGCTATTCTGTGACACAAGAGAGAATTGTGCTCTTTCTGTCCTGACCCAGGAGCACGGACTAATCAGAAGACCAGTGGCCTATTTTTCGGCCACCCTAGATCCGGTGGCTGCTGGATTACCTGGATGCTTGAAAGCAGTTGCTGCTACTTGCGTCAGTCTGGAACAGAGTGAGAACATTGTCATGGGACATCACGTCACTGTATATGTTCCTCATTCTGTTGTCATCCTACTGACTAGAACTAAGACCCAGTACCTCACACCTAGTCGGCTGACTAAGTATGAGAGAATTTTGATTGGTGCCGAAAATGTCACTATTTCCCGGTGCAATGTCCTAAACCCTGCGACACTGTTACCTATCCCTCTGGATGTAGAAATTGAAGAGGAAGGGGAACATAATTGCCTCGATCTAACTGAGTTCAGTACCAAGCCCCGTCCTGACATCCGTGAAATAGCGTTACTTGATGGGGATAAAACAATGTTCGTGGATCGCTCGTGTTTAAGACATGAGAGTGGGAGCCTGAGTGCTGCCTATGCTGTGGTTACATTGACAGAAACCATAGAAGCATCTTACCTGAGCGAGGTGAAATCTGCACAAGTGGCAGAGCTCATCGCGTTAACCAGAGCATGTAAGAGGGGTAAGAACAAGAGAATAACTGTTTACACAGACAGCCAGTACTGTTTTGGGGTTGTTCATGACTTCGGCCAATTGTGGCTGCAAAGAGAATTCATGACGTCCTCAGGCACCCCTATCAGAAATGGAAAGGTGGTGCATAACTTACTGGAAGCTATCCAATTGCCCAAAGAATTGGCTGTGGTCAAGTGTGCGGCCCACAAATCTGGAAATGATGATGTGACTGCCGGTAATAGGTACGCTGACCAAATTGCACAGTTTTGTGCCCGATACCATATGTCACTCCAAATTGCGTTGTGGGACGGAACCAGCTGCCAACTTATGTTGTTTGAGAATGTGTCAACGTGGGAGGAATTAAAGGATTTGCAACAGGCAACAGACAGAAAAGAAAAAGGAAGGTGGGCAGAAGAGGGATGCAAGCTGAGAGATGATGGTGTGGTGGTAGACTCAACTGGGGTGCCTGTATTGCCTGACAGCCTGATAGACCCCATGGTCAGAATGATACATGAGCCAACACATATGGGAAGGGACGCAATGTGTCGGGTGTTTGACAAGGTGTTCTGTAATTCAAAGTTCAGGAACCAGGCGGAAAAGCTTTGCCAGAGGTGCCTAGTGTGTCAGCAGTTCAATGCAGGAAAGAGGACTGTGGTAGAACAGAGTAATATCGGAAAGGCAATAGGTCCCTTTGTCAGAATGCAGGCAGACTTCATAACAATGCCTAAATGTAAAGGGTATAGATATATTCTAGTCATAGTTTGCCTATTCTCCAGATGGGTGGAAGCATATCCAGCGAAGAAAAATGATGCTCTCACCACAGCCAAGTTATTGCTCAGGGAGTTGATACCTAGGTATGGAATCCCAGAGACAATCGAAACGGACCAAGGTGGGCATTTTGCCAACGATGTCCTAGAAGAACTCTGTAAAGCATTCAAAATGAAGCAAAGACTGCACTGTGCCTACCATCCAGAGGCTTCTGGGGTAGTAGAGCAAATAAATGGCACCCTGAAATCCAGACTGGCCAAAATGTGTGATTCCACAAAGATGAACTGGATAGAGGCTTTACCCCTTGTGCTGATGAGTTTGAGAAGTATCCCGAACAGAAAAACTGGCCTAAGTCCCCATGAAGTGTTGATGGGAAGAGTGATGCGACAGGCATGGGTACCCGGACACAAACTGCTAAGCATTTCTGATGATATGGTATTAGAATACTGCAAGCAGCTGGGTGACCAAGTGCGTTCTCTCTCTCAGCAGATTGGAGAGACTGAAGACGAATGGCCAAAGACTCCGGCACATAAACTGCAACCAGAAGATTGGGTGGCGTTAAAGAAACACACCCGGAGCAGTTGCCTGAAACCAAGGTGGGGAAAGCCACGACAAGTGATCCTCGTCACTACAACTGCTGTAAAGTGTGCTGGTGTACCGAAGTGGATCCACGCCAGCCACACAAAGCGGGTATCGGGAGAAAACGCGACTGGAGCTGAAGGCAGCACAGCTGAAGAAGCTTCCGAGGAGGAGAGTCCGGAGTTAGCTGACATCGAACTGCCGAGCACAAGTCGAGACGTTGAATGGTACCCCGCCGACCACCAGGTTCATGACCCAATACGAACCAGGAAATATTCCTACTTAGACAGTGAGTGGGATAGTCCAGGTGAGTTAGAAATAGAAGAAGAAGGTCAGGTCAACGAAAATCACAACACACCTGATCAGGACGTAGGCCAAGAAGGGTCAGATCAAGGCATCGAAACTCCTCCTGAAACTCCAGGAATTGGAGAGGGACAGTTAGAAATTAGAGCTGACGTTCATGCAGAAGAAAACGAAGAGATCGAAGAGCATGAACAGGAACAGATAGAATTAGATCAAAGTGCTCAGACAACGGAAACAACAGTAACCAGAAATAAAAAGCAAGTACGATTTGAATCTGAGCAGGGACAGACTAGGGACCAGGCAGAAGAAATAGACGAAAGACCTGGAACAAGTCAGACAGGCAGGGAAACAGAGGTGCCACATCAAAAAGTAAAAAGAGTGCACGAAGAAGGCCAAGTTTCATCAACGACTGGGAGGCACGGAGGCAGAAGTGCACCCCGATACGTCAAGAGACTGAGGCTCAGACTAAAGACAGTCGAAGAAAAACTGAAAGACAGAAAAAGGGCTGAAAGTGAAAGAAAGGCAGCCCAAGGCAAATCGCTAAGAAAGAGCGACAGACTAAAGAAACAGAACCGACTGTATCGGAGCCCTGAGTGGACTTACTTTGTGTTGGAGGAAATAGACGAACCACACCACAGTGGCAACAGTGACGACGAGTCCATCGCTGATCGGAGTTCTGACGAAGACCCTCCTTGAGAAAGCCCCGAAGTGAGCCTTTGGTGCAAAGAAACGAAGAGGGGTAGCAAAAGCCACCTGTAAGCTAAATATGTCTGATCCGAATGTCTCTGGGAGATCCCGGTGTGGGTGTCTTAAAACCTGTTGTAAAATATGCTTGTGTAGTATAGCAATGTTAATAGTAATGTGGATAGGACTAACAGTTTTTCTACCTTTTATGATAAGTAAAGATCCCAACTTGTCCCCTACTGAACCCGAAGCAGTAGACGTAGGGGTTGTACAGACTGCAGAAACACCACGAAGCCTAGAAAGACGCGACAAACGAGTAGGACTGACACACACACGACCTAATTTAGAAGCATCAGATGAGGATGGACTACACTTTCACAAAATGAGAAACAAGACGCATCTAAATGTTTTTGCTAACTTGTTAGTGCATTATGTAGAAGCTATGGAAATAGAGGACTGTTATGTCTGCATGAAGCTACCAACTTCAGTGGCTGAAGGCGTGACATATCACCATCTACCTTTAACCTATGGAATTTCCTGTAGCATATTAGCTAGCTTGTTTTATAGGAGCACTTTACAGTATTATTATTCAAATGCTGACGTAGTATTTTCTGAACTTCCTATTAGAGTACACTTGAACCTTGTACATACTAAAAGTGACGTGACCCGTTATATGGGAGAATATTTTCTGACTATAGGTAACATAGATTTAGATGAAGCAAGACAAGCTAATCTGACCTGTTATCTGCAAGAGCAGGAAAAGATGTTCATAAAGATGGCAGACAGGAGGAGAGAAAAGTTTCAGAAGAAGGCAAATGACGAGAAGGATAGAGTCCCTAGGTGGGCTGAGCACATGGATAACACCTCGCCAGGCGAAGCTAGTCCTGCCTTGTTGCTGGATTTTGAACGAAAGGGGAAACTTTGTATCCATAGGGAAAAGACAGAGTACTATAACAATGTATTCATCGGTTCCAGCGAGTGTGAACATAATTACAAGGTAATTGGAGGTTGGGGTTTCAAAAATGGGTCAGAACCTGTGTTCCCCGGAATATATTATATATGTGGGAACAAGGCTTATTTCAAATTGCCGGATCACTGATATGGAAGCTGCTACTTTGGCATTGTTTTCCCGAAAATGGTTGCGATCAGATCAATGGTTTTGCAAAACCGTCTTGCCCTTGACACCCTATTAGCAAAAGAGGGCGGAGTCTGTAGAATGCTGAAAGCGCAACATTGTTGCACCTACATTCCTGATAAAAGTATCGAACTAAAACAATATGTGAAAAACATAACTAATTTGGAAAAAGAACTCAAACCATTGGAGGTTGACAGTGCCTGGACGAGACTGACTGGAGGTCTCTCCTCTATAGGTAGTTGGTTTACTAACCTAGGTAGAAATCTTTTGTGGAAAATACTGATGCCAATAGTTATAATAGGTGTAGTTGTATTGATCATTTTTATCTGCTGCAAATGCCAGAAGTGCTAAAAGAAATATACTGTAAATAAGAGGGGGGTGAAAAGAAATATTGATGATTTAGAATTAGAGGAGTTAAAGAGTGAAATTTACAAAAAGGTGAAAAATCACCACTCTCATAGAGAAGCTGCAAGAAAACTCAACGATAAATTTGTAGAAATTCAAATGAGTGATGTGGATGAATGAGAAAAGTTGGCATCTGTTTCCTTCTATGTGGTGATGATAGTAAATATCATCAAAGAGGGGATTGATGGAGCTGGGATTCGCGTCTAAGCGCCCTGCTCTCATACAAAACCCTTGCCTAAACCGTATAATCATATTAACACTATTGTTCGTCATTTATTAAGTGTTTTTCCAAACACGCGGGTGTCCCCAGGATGCTTGCTTGTATGTCTTTTCTCATACTAACGAAGCTTGCACTAAAAACGGCTGCTTCGCTGAAATTCAGTCTGCGCATGCGTCGGTCATACCCATGTGATGTGACGCACTCGCATTCTGGAGGGAATTTGTGCTCATGCGCACTGTTGCAAACATGGCCGCTTGTCTCTCACCACGCTCTCCGCTTGCTACTGCTGCTTTAGCCTATCTGTCTTTTCGCACTAAAACAATAATGCTATAGTCATTATAAAATAAGGGTTGGTTAGAACTTTATCATGGTATACAGTGTGATCATATTTTTTGTGATTTTAATTTGTTCTCGCTTACTTTTCATGTACCGCGTCTCTGGGGCTGGGAAATCGGGAGCGGAGCCATACTTGAAGCTCTGCTGGGCACAGTCACATGACCGGAGAAAACTCCATTGCGCAGAAGCTGAAACAAGCCAGCTGGCTCCTGAAGCACAATGCGCCTGGGAACATCTCTGGGAAGACGAGATCTTACCTTGGAAGAAGCAATACTGTTGCTACCTATTGTGAACTTTTTCTATACTGCTGTATTCTATGCATGGGAACGTGAACCCAAGGGGCGGGTAGGAAAATTTTAATATTTGGGATGAGAAAGTTGAATTCTAGGAGGTAGTAATGACCGCACCACCTCTCCTGACCAATCATAATGTGGGAAACTGTCACTTGCAACATTAGTGGGTGGTCTAAGGGCCCCCAAAACAGTATAATTGCCCTAGTTTAGCTTAGGAAAATTGTCCGACTTGTCCGAGTAGCAGACCTGTCACTGACCCTACGAACTCTATAGGTGCTCAATCTGAAGTGCTGCGGAGCACTCTGTCCATACTTTCCACAAACTTCTAAGGGGTGGAAATAATCCTAAGTGCTGGCGAAGCACTTTGCTGGGGAATTCGAAAACCCAATCGGGGTTACTGGCGGATTACTTGCAGAGAGGGGTAACGCTGGCGTTGCTTCTGAAGCTGTGGGTGTTGGTCGTACCTTGGTGAGCCCAGTCCTGATCCCAAATCCTGAGGGGTATCCTGTCCTTACTGTCCGTGAGCTGTAACTGCTCGCATTCTGGCATTCCTTCCTGAGGGTCCTTGTCCCCGTCCTTCCAACTGACCCGTGGCCAGGGTTAGTCTTCTCTCAGACCTAGGTAAATATTAACCTGTGGGTTTGCGTCTCTCTCTCTCTCTCTCGTCTTCACTCTCTATTTTCTTAATAAAGCACTCTTGCCTGTGATATTGCTCTATCACCTTGAGAACAAGTTATATGCAATTGTTGTAGAATTGTTCCACTTCTCTCCCCTCCCTTATAAAATTACCAACTGTTATATTGTATTAGTATGTTCCAATTTTTCCCTTACCTTTAGCATGATTGCGGTGAACTTAGTAAGAATAGTTTAAACACTTAGGTTAAGTACATGTTCTAGGTCCCATCCACATCCTATGTTCTAGTATAAAGTTGCAGTGACTAGTTTTGTTCTAAAAATTCTTACCTTTTTTAGTCTTCCCATATATATTCAAATGATCTTAGCATTAATCTATAGCTATTTTATGGTGTTGATTTTGATGTTAGACGCATTATTCTGCCTATCACTTATTGCCTTGTCATATTCTCTCTGAACTTTTTATAAAGTTTTAAACATCCTCAGGTGTCTGTGGTCATTTAACAGGAATTGTGGATAAGTATTGTACTGATTATAAAGAGTATCTGATCTTAGGCCTGTCTGCTATTTTCCCTGTTAGCTCCAGATCCGTCATAAGAATTGTGCCTGTGGTAAGTCAGGTGCATGGTAAGCAGAGGTGAAACCAAACCTTAATTACTCATAACAGCGTGCAGGAGGAGAAACCAAGTAATCCTCTCCCGGTTCACCCAAATTATTAGTGTGGTATTTTGAAAATTCGCACGCCAGGGCCCAGTGCGTGTAAAGAATTGGTAACCTCAGTGACCCGGGAAAACTGCGCGCTCTATCAGTATGGGGTGGGAACAATTGGGGACTTTTGTGGGGGAGAGCAAGATTTTCAATTTCCCAGGCTACAACGGGTCTTTAGTATACCTGATAACCAATATTTTAAATTTGTTCAGATCAGGAGCATCCTCACTGTTTGCAGCCCTAAGATTAAGCTCGACAAGATACCAATTTTGGATACTATAACAAGAAAGTGCAGCAGAATTAGGAATTTCTATAGTTTACTTCTCGATAAGATCCCAGATGGCCTAGAAAAAGACATATTGGGAAATTAATTTGCGACACGCCGATGTGGATATTTATATGAGCCTTTCTTTAAGAGCTAAAATACTTTTATCCTAGAATTTAAAAGCCCATTGTATAAAACTATTTTTAATCTCTATTTTACACCAGCCAAATTGTACACATGGGGGAAAAGGATAGATGATAAGTGCCCCAGATGTGTGCTAGGACCAGCCACTCTGATACACTGTGACTGTGATAAACTAGCTCTGTTAAAACAAGGGCTGCTAGGGTATTGGGAGGAAGTATTAGGCCTTAGAATAGAATTATCTCCTACTCTGCTGATTCTTGGGTACAATAGTACTATGGGTCTTAGCACCAAGCAGAAATATTGTCTGTTCCTGGGGACAACGGTATGCAGGATTTTATTAGCAGCAAGATGGAAAGATTCTGAACCACCAACGTTCCATATGTGGCTTGCTAGGCTCCTCTGAATTTATGATCAAGAGAGGGCTATCTACGCATGTAGGGGCAGACAGGGCAGAATTCCGGTGCGGAAAGTTTGGGCATGTATTGCCGATTGGAGCAGAGACGCAAGGTGGCTTAGGAGGATGCTAACCGAGGTGGCCTATAGCAACAATAGGGGTAGGATGTAATGAATTGTTTGAACTTTTTAGATTTTTTCAAAGTACTGTATAGGTCTTAACTGCTCCTTCTGTATCAATTGCTTTTTTATAACCACTCTACTGTACTGTATTCATTGGATATTTCCATGTCACTGACTGATGTTTGTTATATTTGTATTTTATGGAAATGCTTAATAGAAAATAGAAAAAAAAACACAAACCCAGATGCAAGTCCTGTAGGGTTTCCCAGGGGAACAGCTGTGACCACTGGCTTGCCACTTGCAACCACTGGCACTGCCTCTGTGGACCTATACCTCAGATGTAACAAAAGCAGTCCAAAACCAAAAGGTAAACAGTCTCCTTATTAGCCTTGTTTACTTTCTGCTACGCAAACTGGGAACCAGTCATGTAAGTGAAATAAGAAAACTCAGTAGGGCAATGTGCAGTCTCCAGAATAAACAAAAAAGTGAAATAGAAACAGATTGTTAATAATTATGGTGAATACACTAAAAATGTTTACAAAACTTCCACCTTTGTGCATACAAGAGTGATAGTGGCTTTCAAGTGATCCTAAATCAGAATGTTTTAACAATGAAAAGGAACGTTGTAAGCCATGTCGGCGTGCAAACCCCCCATACACGTGAAAGGTTGTTATTTGATTAAGTGAGAGATTACAAGGAAAGAGCCAGGACACATGTCAGGAATCAGATGGGACTGAAGACAGAATCATAAGGAGTAAGGCTGGGAACCCGGAATTAAGCTACTGATGCTGATATTGTTGTGGCTGACATCCAGATGTGAATTTCTAGTCTCTTCCATGGCCTGTGTTGTGGGACTACCAGTATGGGGTCTCTCCTGCTGTGACAGACAGCATTTCAAAAGGAAGAAGAGAAAAGTAAAATGTGCACTTCAAAAGGAGCAGAACCCAACATAAAACTTTAAAGAACCAGGCCCTAAATCACATTTGGTGTCTGTAAATGAACTATAAGGAAGGGAGGTTGAAAGCCCTAAAATGTGTGATCGGCCATGCAGGAAAATGGGCTGTGTGAGGAAGGGAAGCTCTGCAAGACGTCTGCCTGTGTCCAGGACTGCGAGCCAATGCCTGCTAGTCTCCCTGCTGGGTGAGGGGACATCACCCAAGGAAACCGAGACCACATGCTCTGAAGGATGGAGCACCATTGCCACCCTGTTAGCCAAGACCAGTGCATCCTGTGAGGAAGAAGAGAGCGTTGGAGGAAGTGAGGTCCAGTAGGGAGCCCTTTCTATAGGATTCCCAGTGCGAGGTGTGACGATATGGCTGCTGCACCGAATAGGTCGTTGCCCGTGTGCAAAATCAGGTCGGCAACCCCCATATGGAAAGGGCCACTTTGAAGACAGTCGTGAGTCAAGTGCTGTGCGACAGTGTGAAGCCTGTACTGCACCGTTGAGGCAGCCTGTATGCCTTGAAGGGCTGCTGTGCAAGTGAACACTGCCGAACAAGTGTCAACACCATTGCTAGGCCTAGCCTTGATCCTGTATGTCAGGAAGTGGCACCATAGTGTGGATTGCAGTGCAGGAAGGGCTGATGCCTTGTATGCAAGTATTGCGGCAACCCCGAATGCCAGGAGGGTTGCTGGTACTAATTAACTGTTGGAAGTGGGCCGCCACCTATGAACTGAAGTGCAACCCATGGGTTAAAATCAACCATTCAGGAATTGACCTCCACAAGCCCCATAAACGGAGGAGGTTGCAAAGGGTGAATCATTTTCACAAGGACCAGATTGTGACTACCAGGATCAACAATAGAAAGAGTCAGAGGACTACGCAACAGAGAAGCAGGTATAGGTGTATTCCACAGCTTGGAGCTTCATGGCTGCCATCTTAGATGGGGCAATGTTTTTCAAGCACCTACATATATGTTTATGTATACACCGTAACTAGTCATCTAAATAATCACTGAAGCAATTTAGCGCCTAGACTCCTGTTTTAGCCACCCTCCTACTACAAGATTGACTGAACAACAGTAGATTCTAATAGTAAGGTCCAATTGTATTAGAATTTTTTTTCCCATCCTCCTTCAGCACGCCTCCTCACCTATCCTGTAGCCGCATGGGGCTCTTTTTTACCCACGCCACCCAGCCCGCTATTTCCTACCTACAACCACCTCCTCAGTGACTGTCTCTACATCCCGCAGCTCGGTCTAGAACCAGAACTCCTGAGACTCTACCCACGCCATCCACCTAGCCCGCTACTACCTACCCACAACCACCTCCTCAGTGACTGTCCTCCCCCTTCCTCACTGACCCTCCTCCTCACACCCCTCTCCTCATACCACGCTCCCCCACGGGGCTCACACTCTCTTCACATCTCTCTTTATATCATCTCACCTACTGTACCACCCTTATAATCAAACCTGCAGGCACACACTCCTACAACATCATTTACCCCTCCGACCTCACAAAAAAATCAGCCAAACGGTTCAAACATAATTTTATAAAACGGCACCCTGAAAGACTCTTTGCCGATCCTTATTTCTCAACACACAACAGGATTACAACCACTGACCTCATTTTCCATACAAAGCGAAGATCCCAATGGAGGAAAGCATTCCTTACCTCACTCTCGATCTCTTCTTCGAGGAAAACCGCGCATGGTACTAGTTTTTATATTTCGCCCTCCCAGCTCTTCCATGCAACAGCAACCATCACCATTTACAATAACGGCATTATCCTCATCCAAGCCACAGACCGCAATCTCATTCTCCTGAACAACATCTTCTCTACCATCAAAAACCTAGGGCCAGATGTAGGACAGAAAATACTGGTCGGTAACGGCCGATATCGGCCGTTACCGACCGGTATTTAGGATATGGCATGTAGGGGCCATCATTTTACAGAATCGGTAAATTTACCGATTCTGTAAAATACCGAATCGGTAATTTTACCGATTCGGTAAATCCACATGTAGGGGACACTCCTAAGAGTGTCACAGGCCCTTAAGAATCGGTATTTTACCACCCAATCCAATTGGGTGGTAAAATACCGAATTCAGGTGTGCATGCACATCTGTGCATGCACACCTGTGCAATGTGACACACAGACATGCCCTTAGGGCATTTCTGTGTGCCACATGGCACACAAGTCCGGAATTGGGGTGCTAGAGGGTGTCAAAGTGAAACCCCCTGCACCCTTGCAGGATTCGGTATTTACCGATTCGGTAAATACCGAATCGGTATTGCCCATTGATTCCTATGGGCTTCATGGCCCATAGGAATCAATGGGCAATACCGATTCGGTATTTACCAAATCGGTAAATACCGAATCCTACCGATTCGGTAATTGTTAAATTCGAATTACCTACATCTCCCCCTTCATATTTACCGACTCTTAAATACCGAATCGGTAAAATTCGGTTTTTAAGAGTCGGTAAATATGAATTACCTACATCTGGCCCCTAGTGTCCAAACCCCATGTGGGTTCTTCCGAATCTCCATCCTGTACCATCACACATGGAGTTACCTCACCCAACCAGTCTGACATCTTGGACCCCCAACCCCCCGCCCCCTTCCGACATTGGAATCATATGAGACCTCCACCCAATTTTCTCACACAGCTAACATACACTTTCCGACGCTGACACCCAACATACCCCTCCCCCTAATACACTACACTCCATCCCACCTAATCCACCCAGAACCCCGATCTTCTCCGCTTCTTGTCCTCCCCGTCAACCTCTGGCGTCTGACTCTTACGTTATCCACACCCAGACGACCCCCCTAACCTCACACCTCACAACACCTCAACAGTCCCACACATTCGACCTCCTAACTCGACCGATACAGCATATGTCCCATCAACAGATACTGAACCCCTACATTACAAGACTATAGCTCCCCCCCACCCTAACACCAACACCTCTCTTGTCTCGGCATCCTTGCACTATATTGCTACTCCTTCCAAGTACTCACCCCGTCTCAGCCGCCCCAATGCGAGGCCATGCTTTGCCACATGTCTCGACAACACAGGAACTTAATGATCACGCATTATCTTCCGAGCTTCACCTGCTCTTATCTACCCTTACCACTCCCACATTACAATCAGCCACCCCCTCTACATCCTCCAACATCCCGCCAGTCTCGGCATCACTACTCTATAATGATACTCCTCACACGTACCCTCCCCTCACCATCTACCCCCTCCGAAGTCTTAGGTTGGCACATGTCTCGACCTCACACTACTGCGATGATAATGCACTACCTGACGAGCACCCCCGCCCCTACTTCTCCCTCCCCACCCACATTATTACCATCCAGCCCCTCAACTCAGACATCTACAGCCCCCACTCATCCACCCTCTCACACACTACTACCTCCAACATTATCCTTACCCGCACCTCTGAAGCCACCCACATGCAGAACACAGCCTCCTACCCCGGTCATAACTGAACCCAACCTTAGATTTGAGGAAATATTGTTGGCTCTACTCCATATTAAAAAAGAACTCCATTCTTTCAAGGATCTGATATCTAGCCAACCTTGGCGTAATTTTTCCTCAAGAGCCTGTAACCCGAACTACTGATCACCCCACATAACTCACACCCCTAAACTCATTCCACCCAATTGGAATTCAGTTCCCCTCCACAGTACATTTTATCGCCCTAAGTGAAGCGTCAATCTGTTCTCTGAGAGCGATCTACTATCTCTTCTACAATCCTACGAACCCTCTCCCACTAATTGCATTACAGCTACTCAGTTGACCATACCTACTATCCACCCCAATCCACTCAGAGTTGCCAGACATAACAATAGAGGGATCGTCGATAGCAACCTTAGAAGCGTCCCTCTCAACCAAGACCCCTCCTGTCCCCTCCTTACTCCCCGTCTTAATTGCACACTCCTAAATTGTAGATCTGCTTCCTGACATGCTGCGGATATAGCTGATCTCATCATCTCACAGGAACTAGACCTACTACTGTTAAACGAAACCTGGCTGACTGACTCCTCCACCCCACTGATGGACATTCCAGTTCCCCCGAACTACAACATCATCAGATTAGACAGAAACGATAAGATAGGTGGAGGTATAGCCTGCATTCATCCCAGTGAGATCACTGTAAATAGAACCACATCCCCGGTCTTCCCGTCCTGCAAATACTTCTGCCTAGACCTTAGCAGCAACGGCAAACCAGCTTGCTCACTGCACATCATCTATCATCCGCCAGGTGACAATCTCATATTTTCAGAACACCTCATGGATATGATTCCAACTAACTACGGTAGGCAAAATAACCAAATATTCCTTGGCAATTTCAATCTCCACTGGAATGACAACAACAACGCAATTGTCAACTGCCTCAGAAGCTTCCTGGATGATTTAGCCCTTATCCAAACCTGCATTGGCCCTACACATAAGAAAGGATCAACCCTGGATCTAAGTATCTCCAAAACTGACGTCGTTCAACTGGAATCAATACAACTCTGCGACTGGTCTGATCACCATATCATTACCTTCTTTATCAAGCAAACAGTAACATTTAACTCAGTTCAGGCCACAAAACCAAAGATCTGGAAAAAAGAGACTTGAAACAATTCAACACAAACACACTACCTTTCTCAAGCTACAACCTTCTATTACCACCTGCTGGCACCGCAGCGGTGCATGATCTCACCAACCACTACCTCAACTCGATGACTGCAATAATCAATGAGGTAGCCCCTCTTCAACTAAAGAGAGTCTCCACTAAAGACTCAAAACCTTGGTACAATAGCCTACGCAATGAAGACAGACATTCTCTCAGAGTTGCTGAGCATAACTGGAGATTAGTCCCGTCAACTATTCACCTCAATTTACTAAGGAAAAAGAGAAATGCCTATTACAAGAAGATCAAGCGCACCAAAGCAGACTTCTTCAGACACCAACTAGACCAGGCTAGAAATCGCCCAAAAAACTCTTTGAGCTTATCAAAACTCAATCTAAGGACGCACCCCAACGGTTACGAGACGCCGCCCAATCGCAAACCAACTGTGAACTATTCTCCACCTTCTTTACTCAGAAGACCCTCAACTTCGAGAACGATCTCTTACAGGACCAATTACTATATTCTGTGCCACATTCACAAACCTCCCCGTCACCACCAACTACGACACTACAAATCCTTTCAAAGTGTGCCCTTAAGAACGAAGCCGCCTGGTCGTCCTTTGACACCTATTCGGAAGAGGCTTTGGGTAAGATTCTAAATGCCTTGAAACCTTCCAACCACCTCATCGATCCACTCCCAGCTAACGCTGTTAAAGACCTAACCCCATGACTGGATCAAAATCATCAACAGTTCACTCCAACAAGGTTGCATTCTGGACACCCTCAAAGTCAGGCAGGTCTCACCGATCCTGACCCCACGGATCTTAACAACTATCGCCCTATATCCAATTTCCCTCCCCTGGCCAAACTGCTTGAAAAATGTGTGCACCACCAACTAACGAAACATATTGTTCACTTTGACCTCCTTACCAACTAACAATCAGGCTTCAGAGCAGGGCACAGCACGGAATCAGCCATGACTCACATTATTGATGATGCGCTTCAAATCCTGGACCAGAATGGATCATGCCTACTCATCCTACTGGACGTATCTTCAGCTTTTGATACGGTCAAACACAAGAGTCTGCTTTATCTGCTCAGACTTAGGATGGGTCTATCAGGATCAGTGCTAAACTGGTTTACCTCCTTTCTGCAGACCGAACACAATTCAAGATCAACAACACTCTTTCCAACCCAGTAAGGCTGGGCGTCCCGCAAGGATCCTCACTATCCCCAACACTGTTAACCTGTTCATGGAGCCGCTCACCGAAATTCTACAAGCGGCTAACGTGCAATATCATATTACGCTGATGACACACAACTGTATCTAAAGATTCATACCTTAGAAGACATTGAACAGCTTAACTCCACACTCATGAACACCCAAACATGGTTGGCAGAAAATCATCTCAAACTGAACGCTCTAAAGACCGAATTCTTCCTTATAGTTTCCCGCTAAAATCCACTTGATGCAAAACTTAATCCAACATCTCACTGCACTCAATGTTCAACTAACTATTGTGGACTCAGCAAAATCCTTGGGAATAACTCTGGACAGCAATCTCACTGTGCAGAAGCACGTTAGCAATGCTACAAAGGGAGCAAACTTCCAGATAAACATTCGAAGGAAGTTGAAGCCATTCTTGCCAGTCAACGACTTCAAACAGGCTGTACAAGCGCTAGCTATCCCTCGTGTGGATTATGGTAGTGTCTCTTTATGCGGCCTTCCAAAAGCGACTACAGCCCCCTTAGATCTGCAATAAACTCTGCAGCAAGACTCTTCACTGGCTCGAAAAGAAGTTCCCACATCTCCCCTGACCTAAAACCCTTGAACTGACTCCCGTTCGAAGCAAGAATTAATCTAAAAATAGCTTGCATGACACATAAGGCCTTACACCACAAGGCACCCATTTACCTCGCACAGAAACTGACAATCTCTGGTGGCTCAAGGTCCTCTAGGGGTGCAGATAACCTACTACTGAAACCTCAAAGATTCAATTAAAAAAAACATATAAATGATCCTTCTCTGGGACGGTGCCTAGGATTTGAAATACTCTTCCCCCTTTACCAGACTGAATTCTTCTACCTTATCTTTCAAACAGGAAGTAAAAGCAATTCTCATGGCAAAATTTACTTGACCACTCTACCCTGCCCCGATCCTTTTTGAACCGAGACGAGCCTGTTATGTTCTTTGATGACTTTTCTGGGTTTTCATACCATGATCCCATGTTTCGGTGCTTTACGACTTTTTTGTGTGTATTTTTATATTTATCCCATGCTTGTTCTTCCCTCCATATTACTGCATGTATAATGTGTCATACTATTCATTATGTTTAATCAGCTTTGATCATTGTAAAGCGCTCTGATATCTTCAAGGATCTTGTTCGCACTGTATAAAACCCTCTAAATAAATAAAAATAAAATAAACTGCCCTCTCCCCAGTGGGGAGTGCTGAACTGACCTTGAAGCAGTAAGCACTGCAGCACCTCCGATCGCTGGTGGAGTCTGCAGCTCACGGGGAGCCCACACCTTCAGGGTTCTGCTGAACCTACTGCATGCAGCCCGGCTTGACTGAGCATATTCGGAGCATCTGAAGTGCCCGTAGTTGTGGCACGTGCTGAGACGCTGAACTCTTCCATGCTACTGGAGCAGGTAAGACTTGATAAGGGCCTACAGGGGCCCGGGGGACTCGCTGCTGTGGGTGCTGCGGCACCAAATAAACTCTTGACTACTTTTTCTTAGAGGTGAAGTGGACTCTTGAGAAGGCCAACCAGTGAGCATTCCTGGATACAGTCGCCAGTGAATGGGGAATAACCCCCGGCCACAATACGAAAAGCGGGTAAGGCAGGAAGTCGCCAATGAAGCATTGGAGTTCAGACGTCAGGGGGAAATTGTGTTCTTGTGTATGGGTGTCATATTACGCCTTTCAATGCATAGATTTAAACATAAAATATTTATTTTTAATATAAAAATAAGGATTTGACTGGATATTGATTTATTGATACTGCTGTGCGCTCTTTCAGTAATGAGTTATGTTTACTAAACTGTATCTACGCTTCCCTTGAGGGAGCCTTATACTGCTCGACCATAGCTATCACTGAGAGTCATGTGCAGAAGGGCTACTTGGTTCAGTTGCTTAGAATCCATAGTAAGTTGGCCCAGGGACATCAGGAGTAAAAGGCCTCAACCACCACGGTTGAGCCCAGTAACCCCTGCATGCCCCGTAGCCCTCTGAAAGGGGTTCTAAGACAGTGGACATCCAAACTATCATTTTTTGTATATCTTTTTAATGAACCTCTGGAGGTTACAACAACCAATACTCAAGTTCCCAATGCCCTCCCAAATTTCTACCTACCACCTCATACCACCCATGGGAACAGTTAAAGAGTTCATTATTCATCAGTCTTTCAGGGCCACATAGCATCTAAACCAAGGATCAAAGAAAGATCCGTTGGCCTCAAGGCTCGCTGGGTTGGCGGGCAAGTCGGACCTTTGTAATCCTTGTTCCTTGTCAACACATACATGATTCCCTTGGCCAATATCGTCAGAGCCCATGAATTAAACATCATTTATCCGCTATGTCACAAGCTTTTTATTTCATATCCCAGTTGATACCAACATTTAAGTAACCAGAGCTCGTATGTTAGCATGATAGTTTTCTCCCAAGGGAAACAAGAGCGTATTTGGCCTATTTGGCCACCAGAAGGAGATGGGAGATTCGCTTGCCAGTTGTGGAGTAGAGTGGGTACATACTCTCTGATGGCCTGCCAAGCAGGGCCACCTCAAGTTAGTTTTCTATACCCTAACTTTGGGTCTGTGAGATAGCAGCAAAGATCTTATACCAAAAGTCTCCCAGGGGAGGGCAGGCCCACAGAACATGCAAAAGAGAGCCCACTTTCCTGCATCCCCGCCAGCAAGCACCAGAGTGTGTGGGATTGATGGTCGTGCAGGGTTTGTGTCAGTAAATTAGTATTTTTTAAAGGATCTCTCGGGCATGGCGGGCACATTTGTTAGTATACTATGGAGGAATACGTGTGCCATTGTTTGGTGTCAGTGTTATGTTAAGGTGATTTTCCAACTTCATCTGGGAAGACGTTTTGCATGTAGTTGCTGGGGAATTATTAATTTTTAATTTTTTTTATTTCTTTATTGGGTTTTCTCCAAATCTGCAATGCATAGTCATAACAACATAGTTACATTTTGTCCGCTGCAGCCGAGGCGAACAACAACACTATAAGAATATACGCCATCGATAATGACTAGATTCGCCACCCTCAACGATATCTTCAGTTAACCGTCTCATGAAATGTCCCCCCTCAAAATGTACCCAACTATAGGAACCCCCCACCTCACTACCCCCCAACCGCCCCCTTCCCTACCCCAACCCCCCCACCACCAGGTCAATGTAACTCAGGATCAATATAACTTAGCTAACTTAGTAATCATGCGGGCTCATTCTGCATCTCTCTCTCCTGTCCCGGGGACCTCCTCTCTCTGACGGATGGTTCCAGAGCGGGACGTTAGACCTCGGTCGGGCCAACGAGTATGTAAGTAGGAGCGGGGAATGGTCCGAATGGTCGGATAAATAGCGGGCTAGGTATTGCGCCTCTATTACCCAATGCACCGTCGGCCTTTGAATAAAGAAGTAGTCTAACCTACTGTAAGTATTGGCAGCAGGGGTGTGACACGAATACATTCTACGACTAGGGTTACGGTGACACCACACATCCAGTAAATCATAATTATGTAGCATTTGGCCCATCGCATCCCGAACTCTAGGCTTAGCATCTAGCTTTGGGGTGAATCGGTCAAGCTCCCCAACCAGGGCACAATTAAAGTCTCCTGCCATCACCAGTTCTGTATCCGGGTCCAGATCCAGCTGCCCCATAACTTGGCTCAAAAACCCCCCACCATCACTGTTTGGGGCATAAACATTGATCAGGCATAAAGTGCACCAATCTAGGGTCCCCACCACCACCACAAACCTCCCGTCTGGGTCTTGCCTAACCTGTACTGCCTTAAAGGGGACACCTGGCGCCACCCAGATAAGCGCCCAAGCAAATCCCGAGTAGGATGTAGCAAAGAACTGACCTCTCCACCTACGTTGGACGAATTTCAGATAGTCTCCCCATAGGTGGGTTTCCTGGAGTAGGGCTATACTGACCCCATAACGCCGCAGGTATGATGCCACCCGGATCCTCTTCACCCTATTATTGAGCCCCCGCACGTTCCACGTGATCAGATTATACTTTTGGTTATACCCTGGCATGTGTATATGTTCAACCTCTCCGTCACTTGTCTATTGCTTGGAGACTCCCCAAAAATATTGTGCCTAGCCCCCCTCGGAGTAGGACGCCATTGATCATTCGCACACCAACATAGCTCAGACCCGGCAGTAACCCGAAAAACCCCACAACTAAAGCCCTCAACTCCTCCCACCCAAAGGCGGTAGCCCTTCATTCTCACCACCAACCAGGTCGAGGACTCTGAACCCCGCACGAAAGCACCACCCACCCCCCTAGATTACCTCTTACAGTGTAACAGAAGAACAATTACAACCTCACTGACCCACCTGGACCCGTGTACACCTCCCTCCCCACTAAGACTCAAGGAAGCATCCAACTGCCTGGTGCCGCACAGCCCCGCCCGACCGAAGTCTAGCTGGGCTGCCTCAGCACTCCACAGCCGGCGAACCTAACCAGCCGGTAGGTGAAATGGAAACACTCCTCTAACAGCAATCATTCCTCAAACCCTCCACCCTCCAGTCCAATTGGCTCCAGTCCATACGTATGAGTCACAAGGGAAAGTCTGAAGCCCTGTGGGCCGAATCTGATACTTATTTATTTATTTATTTATTTTATTTTAATTGCTTATATCGCGCTAGAATCGACCCATGAGGTATCTCCGCGCTTTGCTCGCGAAAAATTCTGGAATATGTTGACTCTGTGGAATACCACAGGGAGGGTTATGCTACCTGAAGCAAAAGAGTTTTTAAGGCCTTCCTAAAACATAGATGGTTGTCGTTGTGTCTTAGGTCAGATGGAAGTTTGTTCCACATGGTTGGGCCTACAAATGAAAGGGCACGTCCACCTTGTCTGACTTTTTTTATAGTGGGGATTTCCAGTAGACATTGGTTGCTGGAACGTAATAGACGTTCAGGTTTGTATGTTTGAAATTTTTGTACCAAATATCTGGGGCCTTGCCCATAGAGGCATTTGTGCACTAGACAGCAGATTTTAAATGTAACACGTTGTCGCATGGGCAGCGAGTGAAGGTGTCTTAACAGGGGTTTGGACGGGGTCCTTGCGGGAGCATTTAGAATTAGTCTGGCCGCCGTATTTTGGACCACCTGCAAACGATTTAACGCCTCCTCATTCGCTGATATGAGGAGGCCGTTGCAGTAGTCTAGGCGACTTATCACCAGGGCCTGTACAAGGGTCTTCCTATGATTGTCAGGCAGCATAGGGAAAATTCGCCTTAACTGGCCAATTGTTCTAAAACAGGCTCCTGTGACATAGTTAGCATGCTCCTTCAAGCTCAAGTTCTGATCCAATTTCACCCCCAAGTTCTTAACAGTTGGCTTTGGGCATGGGACGGGGCCAAAATCTAAAGGCCACCAGTCGGGAGACCAGAGCATGCTAGCTTTCCCAAATAGCATTACCTCGGTCTTCCCGACGTTACACTGGAGGCAGTTGGTAGCCATCCAGTTGGAAACTGCTCTCATGCCCTCGGCAAAATTGTTCTTCACATCAGGCGTAAGAGAGTTGAAAGGGAAAAGCAGCTGGGTGTCATCAGCATATGACACTGGAGTGAACCCAAACTTTCTCACAATCTCTGCAAGGGGGGCCACATACACATTAAATAATGTGGGGCTTAGGCATGAGCCCTGTGGCACCCCCTTAGTGAGTACCCTCGAGGTGGAACGATAGGGTCCCATGCTAACAGATTGTGAGCGGCCGGAGAGAAAACTCTCCAACCAGGACAGTGCCAATCCTCCAATACCCACTCTCTGTAATCGGCCGAGAAGAATCTCATGAGACACAGTGTCAAAGGCTGCCGACAGCACCAGAATCATTGATCCTCCTCTATCCTGTGACATCTTGATGTTATCAGTCACGGAGAGGAGTGCCGATTCTGTGCTGTAGTTGGGCCTGAATCCAGATTGTGATGGGTCCAGGCCCCCTGTCGCCTCTATGAAACTGGAAACATGGATGTTTACATGCTTCTCGGCCAATTTACTTAAATTTACTTAAAAAAGGTAATAGAGAGATGGGGCGGAGGTTGGAGAGTTCTGTCCATGGCAGGGCCGTGTTCTTCCGTATTGGGTTCACAACTGCCTCCTTCCACTGCCGGGGGAGCTGACCTTCTTTAAAGGAGAGGTTTAAAATCTTTTGAATTGTGGGGCAAAGAATATTGTTCAAGGTAACCGTTAACTTAGCTGGTATCAAATCAAGAGGGGATCCGGTTTTCATATTGTTTATTAGTGTTTGGGTGTCCTTATAACTAATCTCAGGGAAGGAAAGTAAAACACCTCTAGATGTATCAGGGTGATTCATACTGGAATGCTCCAGATCACTAGGGTGTTGGGCAGTAATGATTTTTTTATAGATTGTCTCAATTTTGTCCTCAAAAAATTGAGAAGTGTTATTACACAGGATTTGTGTGAATTCGTCTGGACTTTCACATACAGTTGGTTTAGTGAAAGTGTCAAGGATTTTATACAGCTCTCTGGGGGAATTGCCAGCTTCCTCTAACTGTGCATTAATGCTGTTCTTTCTTGCCTGCTTAATGTTTTTATAATAAGCAGACATTGCTTTTTGGTAGTTGATCTTATTTTCACTGGTATGAGTTTTCCTCCAGAGTTTTTCCAGCTTCCTACCCCCTTGTTTTTCTAGTTTTAAGGATTCGGTGTACCACACCTCTCTCTTGGCCACAGACGGTTGTTTAATTGTCAGTGTCTTTGGGTATGCACCCCCCGAGCACAGCATCTGGGCCCTCACTCACTCGTTTCTCGAGCTCTCTGCAGCCAGGTTTAGGGCCTCGTCCACGTCAGACTGTGTTTCCTGCACCAGACAGAGTGGAGAAAACTGGTTCTGTGTCGAGTTTGTCCACAGCTCTGCTTGAAGCGTGCCATCCGGACCCACCACGACACGTCCCCTGTCGTCCTGCTCTCGGTCCCGCCGTCTTTGGTCTTCTGTGCGACGTTGTTGGCTCTTCTGCCGGTTGTCCCGGCGCATCTGCTCCTGCCATCCCTGACTGCAATCGGGGCCAGCCAGGCCCAGTGAGTCCATCCAGTCTACTGCCTCAGCTGGAGTGCCAAAGAAGTGGACCTTATCTGCATACTGCACCCGGAGTCTAGCTAGAAACATCAGGCTGTACTAAATATTGTGGCCACGCATCCGGCGTTTCACACCGAGAAAGTCTTTCCGTAGGTCTTGAACTTTTTTAGTATAGTCAGGATAGATATGAATGTCGTGGTTCTCAAATCTGGGCGGGCCATTGGCATGGATGTGCTGCAGGATTATGTCCCGGTCCCAGAAGTTAAACATCCGTGCAATCAAGGCTCTAGGCGGGGCACCGGGTCGCAGCGGCGGCCCCAGGGATCTATGTGCCCTTTCCACCGCAAACATTTTGGAGAGCCGGAGGTTTGGGAACACTCTACCGATCCAATCCTCCAGAAATAGATCCGCTGCTGGCCCCTCCACTTTCTCAGTAAATCCCAAAAAATGAAGATTGTTTCTTCTGGAGCGGCCTTCCGTGTCTTCCGCCCGTTCCTCCAGCCGGGCTGTGTGATCCTGAAGCGTCATCACCGTCTCCAGCAGCTGCCTGACCTCTGTCTGCAGAGTACTCACGTCTCCTTCCGTGACCCTGTCGGCCACCTTCCTGAGGTCCAACCACAGGTGGTTAATATCCATGGCCATCCCATCCATTTTGGTCACTAGCGCCACCCTGGAGTCCCTGATCGCCTCCAAGATATCTGCCTTGTCCCGAGCGGGCAAGTCCTGGTAAGTCCCTTGCTCCATATCAGTGCGTGTGCGATCCGCCGCCGTCGGTCCCGGGACCGGGTATTGCACAATTTTATTCGATTGGGCACCTCTTAGGGGTCGGTCTCTCCCCATACTCAGTGCAGTCACCCCTGGACCCTACCTGGCGGGCCCCCGACCAACAGTCCGCAGTGGCCAAGGCCGCCCAGGAACAGACTCTGCTCAATAGTCCACTCCCCTGTAGTGAATTCTGCAGTATCCTTAGTCGGGTGGCCAGGCAGCCGAGGCCCTTTGTTGGCACCTGGCCTACTTTCGCTCCCTTACAGATGCCCCGGGCCGTCTCCGTGTGCTGCCCACTTAAGCCCGGCCTGTAGTCAGTTTTTGGGAGTATCCTGACCCTCCGCCACTCCGCCCCCAGCCAAGCCGGATCGTCGCGGAGTGATATCCACGGGCGCCTGGTCTACCACCCATTCCGGGGGTGAACACCTCCTGTCCAGTTCTTACGCCCCAGGGGCCACACCAATCGGGGGGGCCCTCTCACCTCTATGCCTGGGGTGCTACCCCTGGCCCCCAGCACTGCGCCAGTCTGTAATGCCCTTCGCCAAGTCTCTGTCACTCTATGTGCCAGCCAGGAAGCAGTCAGGCCTCTCCTTGCCCCTCCAACTGCCGGGTCCGTCTGTCTGCAGCCTCCAGACACCTGCGCCTCCAGAGGCCAGGCGGGGGGGGGATAGGAGAGACCCCCATGTTGTATAACTACCGCCTCTCGCCCCTACCGCCGGGCCCAGAAGCAGCCCGCCCCACAGATCTCGGCTAGGGCAATTCTCTTAGCTGATCTTGGTCTTCAGAGGCAAGCGCAGCCCACTGGGAGACGTGCAGGCCGCACCGCCTCGAGCTCGCGCAGCCTCTGCCGTTGCTGGGGAAATATTAATATCATGAGTCTTAAAAGCCAGGTGTTCTGGTAATGTGAAGTTTTGGAGGAATTTGCTCTGGGGAGGGAAGCAGCCAAGACTCAAATGGTCTATACTCACGAGGCCGTATGATCAAGGGGGCTTTGACATTCCAGATTTTGAAGTCTATTTTCTAAGTGCACAGGCTCATTACGCCTACTTTTGGGTGCATCCCCCTAGGTATATGCCGCAGGTGGCTACAGAGGATTGGCATGCAGACCCTGTGCCGCTGAATGGTATCATACATGGTCCTACCCGTACCTGTGCGCTGCCGCCCACCAGGGTCACCAGTAGGGTGGACGCATGGAACCGGGTAACTGATTTACTTACTTCACCCCTCTTGTATTTCTCTCGGCTCCCACTATCTTACCATCCCTGTCTGTCACTACTGCAAGAAAAGGGATTTCTTAACTTATGTAAGCGTGCTCACATTGCCACATGGGGGGACCTCTTCCATGAAGGAATATTTCGCTCCTTGGACCACTTTTTTCAAGGGATACAATTCACACCTCTAGATGTATTCCTATTTGTGCGACTGAGGCAAGGAATGTGGTAGGTTATCCCAGACTTCCTACAGGAACCACCGAACCTCACCCCATTACATCAAATGCTGGGGTCTACAGATGGGAAACACTTAGGGGCCCATTAGGATGGCGGGCGGATCGCCCCCGCCAGGCTGGCGGTAGCCATCGCCGGCCCGGCGGGGGCGATCCCCCCGCCATCCTTGCATATTAACATGGCCGGGGGTCCGCAGCGGATGGTAAGACCGTCCACCGCTTTTCCGCCCCGGTCGCCTTGCGACCGGGGCAGAAAAGGGTTGTATATGGTGGCGGTGTCTATCTGACACCACCAGCCATATTACAATGGGCATTTGTCAATGATGCGGAGTCCACATACGGGGGCCCGTTTCGGGCCTCCATGGACTCCGGGGGGTGTGGGATGCACATGGGGGGTGCCTATGGTACCCCCCTGCTTTTCAATACACAACATGACACGCGCCGCTCGGTGCCTGCCATGTTGTGCATTGAAAAGCACAACGTGCATTTTTAGCATTGCGGCGGGCGGTTTAGCCACTGTGGCGGGCGCATCCTAATTCCCCACACGGGACCCCCGCCCTTATGGCGGGCGGTCCTGTTGTCCGATAGGATGGCGGGCGGACAAAGTCCGCCCGTCATCCTAATGTCCCCCTTAGTATCAGGCCTATACAGCAGTATACGCACACAAGAGGGAGTCACTAGTCCGGCTCGCACACATTTGGAAGAGGAACTAGGACAGGAAGTGACCGATGACCAATGGCAATCCTGTCTTCAAACTGTGCAGATCTCTGCCAGCTGCAGACTACAGGTGATACATTATAAATACTTGCAGCGCCAATACTATACACCTGTCAAGAAATACAGATTTAAATTAACAGATAATGATAGATGTGAGAGATGCAGACGATCAGGGGCCGGGTTCTTGCATCTGGCAGGGGAATGCCCGGTGGTGCGGAATTCTGGGAACAGGTTTTCCAAGCGCTTGAGAAAATGACAGACAGCATGCTGGAGAGAGATCCCCTGATGGAGCTTCTGGGTTATACTGCGCAGATGCCCAAATCATGCTGGAAATTTCTTGCCATCTCGTTGTTGCTAGCTAAACGCAGGGTGGCCTGTAAATGGGATAGGGTGCGTGCCCCAAAATTTAAGGATTGGCTGGCAAACTTAATATATTGTCAAGAGCAGACAACCACATATGCTCAAATGCTACCAAGAGCCTCCAAACCTAAGGATATATGGGGTCCTCTTCAGGGCTATCTACTCTCACAGAACTCGAATGAGATAGCTTCCACACCACAAGATGGTGCATAATCAATAAATGACATTATTCGCTTGTTTTCCTCCTCAGCCTTATCTACACACACTGTCATTGTTGCCCCTACTCCGGGATGAGGAACCTGGGTTCAGCGGGAGATGTGGCTGAATTGATACAGCCTACTAGTAGTAAGCTGCCTCTGGTGACCCAAACATGCTATCGTTGTCCCGTTTATTATACATGCACTCTGTCCCGAACATGCGCCTCACTGGATTGCTCCATTCAATGTACTGATATTGGGACGATCTACAAGAGAGCTAAGGCTAGAAATACGCGGCTTGCTGTATGATTTTTGAGATGTACTGTTATGATGTATGACAAAATCATAAATAAAAGGTTTGAAAAAAATAAATACAAAGTTTTGGAGGAATTTTTCAAATGGCAAGAGTTCCCCGAAGATCTAGGGGAGCTTGCTTTGATACTGCGCTGTGTGACCCAGAGTTGAATCTGCAATTAGTGGAAGGGCTTGGTTTCGGCGACCTCGTATTTGTGTTGAATCTTCTCGAACGACCTCAAACTGCCTCCAGAATAACAGTCCCGAAGACGAAAGGATCCCTTCAAGGCCCTAGTCTTGAAGGCGCGTGTCGCCATTCCTGGTAAGACATCTGTGTTATCTATTATGGGCGTGAGTGGGAATTCATTCTAAGGCACAAGATTTAGTAACCGATGAGGCAAATAGAAGTCAGTCTCATGTTTCTGGGAAACTCAGGTAACTCACTTAATGGCCTGACTTCCAGTTTTGACCTACATAGCACCATTGTTGGTCTGTCTCCCCTTTTCGCCACTCGATCATATAATTCAGCTGAAAGGCAGGTTAGTAACATAGAAGATGATGAACTCTCGAAACACCCCCAGGGTGCCTCGTGCAAATCTTAAATCTTTTTTAAAGCATTATCCTGTTATGTATGAACACGTTTTTACCATTTTAGTGTACATTAGGGGAGCTATTACGTCATGACGACTTGTGGTAGACATACGTTTGGTTCCGAGTGTTCTGTTCTTTTATCACTATATCCTCCATTTCAAACGAAAATAAATGTTTAATATTTCCCTTGCATTTCATGTTAGCATCCTAATTAAAATATAAGCGTTATATAAAATGGACATTTATTTGTGTCAGTAACTTCTATGTTATTTTAAATGTGTACTTGTTATAGGGTTGTTTATGTCGGGGTCACATTTCATTAAATGTTACTTTCCTTGATGTCCTTGAGGCCAAAGGATGTGTGAGGCCACGTCTGTTACTCGCTGGCATTTTGGTGAATCGGCGTCCATGCCCAGGTGACACACAAGTATTCAATGGTGTAGTAACTCACCTTTCAAACTTCTCCTGGAAGAAATCGTGTACCATAATAGCAGTGTGGGTGTAGCTCTGCATTAAGAAGAAAATTGCATTTATGCCACGCCTCCTTTCTCACAAAAAGAGAGATTGATTTCCAGTCCTTCTCGCCTGAGCAGCTTTACCCACTTCTGAGGTTATTCTAACAAAGGTGTTTTGAAATTGTGCTTCCCAAAAGATATTTTCAAAAACAAAACCTAACTTGTAAAATATTTTTTGGGCAAAACAGAAGGTGATACTGATACACAATTTTAAGTACCAATATCTTGCAGGATCGTCTAGAAACGTTTACCAGGCTAATTCCGAAAAATTGAAAATTTCACATACATATATTTAGAGAAATTAAAAAAACAACTGGACTTCAGTTTATTCATGTTTCTTTGTGAATAACCTTCCAGCCCACACACATTATTAGCTTGTTGGCTAGATTGTGAGAAACATTAGCAGCCTTATCATTTTAGTGAAAAGGGAGGCACCATACTGTTTTTAATGATAAAGGGGGCTCAATTTAAAAACAAGCATTGGCATAGCCAATAGGTATCGCCTTTCGGACCTTTTTAATGTTTGGCTAGAGCAATTGGCTTTGCCAATGTGTTAACGTTATGTTGTAGATCAGCGTGGCTGCTGTCTAGCATGCTAAAAGTTATAATAAAAAATTATTATAAGCATTTCTGTTTCTGACTAATGTATAACGTTTGTACAGTTGATAATTGTGGTTGTTGTGACGTTGTCCATTTTTTTTGTAGATTTGTGTTGCTATGTAGTTTGGCTAAAGGTTTTTGATGTAAAGGGGTGGTGAGTGCAGAGTGAAGGTTTGTAAATTGTAGTAGACTGTCACAATCTTGGCGTAAATGTTTTTTATATATGAGTTTTGGAGTGGGGTGGATTTATGTGGTGTAGTGGAATTATGTGGTATGTTGTGCAGTGGAGATATGTGGTTTTGAAATTATGTGGACTTTAGTGTCTAGGAATTATGTGGAGTGGGATTGTTCATTATAGATAGTAGTTATGAGGCATGGTATTTTGTGTTGTGAAATGTTATGTAGTGGAGTTTAATTATGTTGTGTGCTTTTTAATGTTGTGGTCTTATGTGAAATTATATGGTGTGGATTGTATGTATGTGGTGTGTTATGTAATTGTGTTGTTAATTGGTATTATATGGTGTGGTATTGAATTATGTGGTGTGTAATGGAAACGTGTTGAGTTAATTTATGTGGCGTGGAACTATGTGGCGTTGAGTGAAATTAGGCTGATTGTACTTATGTGGCATGGTGGGGAGTGTATTTATGAGAGTTGTTGCTATGTGGTATAGATTGTTTTTATGTGGGGTGCATTTATGTGGTAGTGAGTAGAATGTTATTATGTGGGGTTGAATTAAGTTGTGCTGAGTGGTATTATGAGTAGTGTAAATATGCGGGATGGTTTTCAATTGTGTGTTTAGCAAAATTAGAATGCTTAACTCCACCATGGTCCAAAGACATTAATTTTACTGAGCTCCCCTGAAGCGAGGAGGCGGCTCTTCAATCAAGGCAAGCAGAACAACTCCCATGAAAAGTTTGAACCCCCATGTACCATTACTCCTACTCCGGTAGCAAAAATGTTAGAAACCAGCGGCGCTTGTGGCTTTGTTGTTAAAAGTGCCTTTTTATGTATAACACTAGTCAAACTTTAAAATGTAACCGGAAAACTACAATCTTACATTTGATGGAGACAGACTTGCACATTCGTTAGGTGACCTATGAATACATGTGGCAACTATGTGTGTGTGGAATGAATGGACTTCATGAAGTTGGCGATATTAAACATGACAAACATGATGACCACCTGCTCTGGTTTTTTATAAAAGATACATGCGTTGTGCAGATACAAAACCTGTAGACGTTTAAGCAATTAAACAAAAAGTCTGGCAACCGGATACTTTCTGAAGCAAAAGGCAATTACACTGCAATGAGCGCTTTATAGATAATTTATCTTCCATAATAAAAATCAAAGCGTGCATGCCTGATTACTTTAGCGCCCAATATGCCAACTGCCTATTCTGAATCGTTCGTTTTAACTCCAGATCTACTCAATGTAATAATAAACTTTTTATATGAAAAATTGAGTAAATAAGTTCTCTAAATAATTACTTGGCAAACTTCGTAAAACCTAGAGCCACCAATAATGTCCATCGTTGACAATTCAAAACTGTCTCCAGACGCTAACAAGATACGAGTAAATTTTTTCTACTCTGCGCGGCATGTTTGTTCTGCAGGGAGTAGTAAAGCGCAGTCATTTGGAAAGTAACAGAAAGTAAAACGTAGGAAATGCCCTTCGCTCTGGCAATTGGCATCCACTACAGGTGACGAAAGGGACGTGCTGAACCCATTAACACATTTTCGAGCGGGGGTAATGGCAGAGAAAAAACAAGCGCGGAGGGACAGAAGATGTGCACGCTGGGACTGGCTTTACTGGCGGCAAAAAAAAGTCCCCAGTGTATCACACCGCCAGTAAAGCATCCAA